>NC_142031.1:60807260-61107360 GCF_982192425.1 Myodes glareolus
GCTGTTGTTATAGGTAGTGGTCAGACACCTAACATGGATGCTGAGAACCAACTCTAGCCCTGTGGTAGAACTGTGAGTGCTTCTACCCACTAAGCCATCTCTCCAGCCCCAGACTCTTTTCTTATGTTATAAACTTAATTATTTTAGTTTTACTCATAAAAAATTCTATTGAATATTGTTTAAATATTTACCATACTGTGTGCATGTAATTTCTTTCCACAGTGAAAAAGTCTCAGTTTTCTAATATAATCATACAATGTCCCTTTTCCTCAAAGAACAGCATTTAATATTTCCTAAAATATTTACAGTGGTCCCCACAGGTCCCCTCAGGAGACATTCTCTTTGCTAACTGAAAATACCAATTGCATATGTATTCTTGAAGAATACATTTGGGTTTCTAGATGCCACATTGACTTCTTCAAATAGGATGACATCTTTTCTGTGCTATGTCTAGCAGATCTTGGTTCTGTTTGTCTCCTGAATACGTTTCAGTGGGTGTTCTGAATCTGTGGCCCACTAACTTGCATATATTTGGAAAACCTTTCTCACATTACTACTTTGAGCTTTTCATGACTGCTTACTGGATCTCTTTTCTTCCTAACATTCTAAGAACACAATTTCCCATCATCCCTCTGTCACAAATGACCTCTGGCTGTGTGTTTTGTGTTTTCTACTGTCTTCATCCTTCTCTGTTTCAGATGGGTCCCACCACATCCTGTCTATTTCCCTGGACATAGCTATATCCAATTTTCTATTAATCTCACTAATTGTTAGTTTTGAATTGCTTGATAGAGTATCTTTTTGTCTTAAGCCTGCCTAGACCTCACTATGTAACACGAGAGGCCTTGACCTCTCAGCAATACTCTGGCTCTAATCACCTAAATGTCAGGATTATATTTACAATGCCTTGATTGAAAGGACTGAATTTTAGTTTGAAGATTACAAATTCTAGAACTTGTGTTTGGTTCTTTTCCAAATTTGCTGCCTCCCTTTTCTCTAGTCCTAGCTGATAAGAAAATGCTCTTTGATCTGGTTAGTTTTACCAACTGTCACTATTGGAAGTCAACCAGTTTGGTGTCTGGGGTTCCCACAAGTCAGTCTTCATTGTCTCCTGCCATGGCTGGAGTTTCATTCATGCTGCCCTGTCACCTAACGTGCTTTGCTATCTTTGATTGGCAACCTGACATTGCTGAAAGGGTGTTTGTAGGAATATTTTGAATCCTTAGGTGATATGATGTATGCCTGGAAATTTGTTTCTCAGAAATCTGTTTCTCAGCATCAGCAAACCCAAGTGATGTGAGTATAATTTCTAGAAAGTGGTATTTTCTCTGCCTTATAGACTATTAATGGTAGATTGAAGAAGAAAGGGGAGCAAGAGGAGGAAAAGAGGGAAAAGGAAGAGATTAACAAATATACAGCGATTTTAAATGTCTATTATTTTAGCAGACAGTACCCATAGATGAGTAGAGAAAATAAGGTTTCAGGAAACTGAAGACAGAATATTGAAAAAAGAATTGGAAAAGGGCTGGGGGTGGTGGCCAGACTGTAGTATCAGCAGTTAAGAGAGAGGAAGCAGGGTATGAAGGTCAAAGCCAGACTAAGATGTTTCTCACATTTGAGATCAGTCTAGACTATATGGACTCTGCTGAGGGGAAGGGAGGTGAGATAGAAGGAGCTAGAAGGGGAAAGTGAGGAGGAAGTAAGAGAGGGGAAGAGAAAGGAAGGGAGAGAGGGAGAGAGGGAGTGAGAGAGAGGAGGAGATGAGAGAGAGGCACATGCATGTAGGAGGGGTCATAGGGCATATGCAAGCTATTCTATAGGTCTTTGAATTTTGCTTATGTGAAGGCTAAGAGTTCCTACTCATACATAACCACACAACCAGCAAAGTCATTTTCAAGAAGATCTAAACGTCGACTTCTATTCATTTGTAATTTCAAAAGGCAGCTTGGAGCTGCATATTACACGTTCCCAATTAATCTAATTGAAATAACTTCATTATTCTTTGGGGACTCTTTGTGCATACTGAATCCCAACAAAATATGCACGCATTTTGTTTTGTGAACCTTGTTTATCTCACTGATGCTTATGGGGAAAGTTTTCACATTCTCCGAGGACTAATAAGAGCCACATAATTTATGAGGCCTCTAGTTCAGACACACCTGCAGCCTGGATGTGAATGAGGGAAAGGAAAGGGGAAGCCATGGTGGCCCCCTGGGGACGCTTCCAACTTGGGTACAGGAGACAAACATGCAGGTGCCCGTTTATGTAAACAAAACTTTTCCTTTCTAGTTCTTTCAAAACGCAGACTTTCCATCACATTATTGCTTTCAGAGTTTGCACTGAGCAGACATAACTCTTCGGCAAGTGCTCCTTTGAGAAATCTCAGGATGATGCCATCCCCTCAATAATTTAAGTCTGCTATTATGTGGTAACCTATACTTTACGACAGGGCTTAAATTTTTACATTGCATTCTTTAAGAGCCTGGCATCACATTGCCAAACAGGCAGTGTGAAACGCCTTGGAAATACTTCTGTGATACGAGTATTATTTTTTCTCTCATGAGAAAGTAGGGTTGTCATGGAGACTCTAGGTCCTAGGAAGACGGAGAAGTATAGGATGCTTCCTATCTTCATTATTCTCTGTGTTTAAAACCAGAAGACCAAGAACAGGGTTGAAGAGGAGGCCAAGAAGTGTATGCCAAACCCACCAAGAAAAAAAATAATATGCTCAAGGGTTGGGGCAGAATCTGGAGTCAAGGGTCAACAAGAAGGGAAGGGTAAGCACACAAGAGCAGAAGCCACAGTTTAAGGCATATGCGCCCCAGAGAGAAATGCAGAGGACACAGGAGGCCTCTGACCTCGACATTCAGCCATTCCCCAAGTTCTAAGGCTGAGTCAGGCTTGGGGAAGAACATGTAGCCAAATCCTCAGCCTTTGAAGGTTGGGATGGCATAACTTCTGAAATTGGAGAAACTGGGTTTCCACCCCACGGCTCTCTTCTCTGGCTACACTATCTTGTACGCGAGCAACACCAGCCAGGATGTTACATTTCTGGGTTTCCGGTTCTCTGTGTGTGAAATGAAAAATAATAACTAAATTTCAGTATAAGGCAGATGGTTGAAGTGAAATTTCTTAGCATCGTGTTTCATGTATAAGAGGCAATCTATTAATGTTATTGTGCCACTGCAAGTAGTAGCCTGGTAATATTGGATGCTGCGGAGATAAAGCCTGAATTCTAAGTGGGTCGGCACAATGAAAAGCTCTTTGCTCGCTTATTACCACAGTGCAAGTTGAACAGCTACGTTTGAAAATTCTCATACAATTTAACTTGTGGACTCTGGTGGCTTTTCTCTCACTTGTTGCTATTCCCTTCCATTTGACCAACGAGGGCAGAGAAAGGACCTGAAGAAGGCAGACGCACTCCTTATACTTTGTGATCCAGAAGTGGCACATCGGGATCATGTTTCAAAAATTCTGGTTTGGGGGAACTCTGGGAACTCAGAGGTTCTAGGAGAGTTTTCCATTTTCCTCCATGGAGATACTTGAGGGTCATTTGCCCTCAAATGTGAAACTGTGTCCTGAGAGGGACCTGAGGACCTCTCTGCCATCCCCAATGTGATTAAGATCCTCACAGGAGTCATGGCCCGTGTCTTTCCAAGGCCATTCACCTATTCAACCCTTTTTTTAAAAGGATAGCTTGAAACAAATGAGCTTTTAAAATATGAATGTGTGAACACAAGGAGCTTTTAAGGAAATTATTTCCCACAGTCAGGCGGTGGTAGCACACACTTTTAATCCCAGCACTCAAGAAGCAGAGGCAGGTGGATCTCTGTGAGTTTGAGGCCAGCCTGGTCTACAAGAGCTAGTTCTAGAACAGATTCTAAAACTACAGTGAAACCCTGTCTCGAAAAAAAAATTTCCCACAATTAAAACTGCTATTTTTTTCTAGGTGAAGAGATGAGACTTAAGGAGTCCTCACCTTCCTGTAGGGGAAGCAATGATTGGGAGGATAGGAAATACAACCTTGCCTTCCATCTTCTTAAAGCATATTTCAGCCTAGGAAGCAGTAACATTCAAGGTCAAAAACTTGATGTTTGTTAATGGGAATGAACAACATTTCCTCTGGGAACGTTTACTAAAAAATGAATTCCAGACTTGAACTCAAGACACCTTTGCTCTTGACTATGCAAGCCATCCGATTCGTGGTCACGCTGTCACGACACTGGGAGATGCAAATCCAGATCCTCCATGTCTAATGGACATTTGGGTTCTGCATCAGATCTCTTCCCTATAGACGTTCAGTGTGGTTGTGAGCACCGAGATGAAGCAAAGTGCAATAAAGCTGTAAATAACTGCACCTGGCAGGAAGCAGCCTCGAGTGCAGGCAGCCCCTTGAGCTGTCCGTCACCAGCTGTGGGAGTCTGAGCACACTAAATACCTAGGACTCAGAGAATGATGATGGCACTGAATTCTGGCACTTGTGGGAGGCCTCGGTAAGATGCTACACAGAACGAACGCGCTAAAAGAGCACCTGGCATCTTGTAAGGACCCAAAAGTGGCAGCTTCCACACTTGCATAGTGTGCAGTCACAGCCACTCTAGGGGTGCCACCAAGTTGTACTAAGGAGGCCATCTGTTGGGAAGTTTCCCACCAAAGAACTCTTGGAGGGAGAGAAAGTATGAGAAGCCCTTTGTCGTCTACCCGCCGGTCACATGAGTAACTTTGCTTTTCCCTTTATCAACCAGAATTTCTTCTTACATGGCATTTCTCCAACAAATGCTTCTGTGTTGTGCAAAAATGGAACCCATCTCCCTCTCTCTTGCTGTTTGTTTCTTAACCACATTAAAGCTTTGGAAAGTCAGTCTCACCTCTCTGGTCTTTCAGGGCCCTGGCTGCCAAATGATAGCAGCTGAAGGATTGGTGTGGGGAAATAGCAACCTCCTTTATAACAGTAATACATCAACACCCTGCAGTCTTTTCTTGGACACTTATTTCTCAATGTCACTGGAAATTATAGCAAGTGGAGTAGGGGTTCCGGAAGGGAAGAGGATGACGGGCATGAGGAAGGTTTAGAATATGAGGATGCATGTCATATCCAAACAAGACCAAATAAGAATATGGGTGTCCAATTTGCTGTCTTAGACAAGTCAGTGGTAGAAAGCATTGTTTCTTAGGTAGGAAGGAAAATGTTAGATTACTTTCTAATGGGTATAAAATTAAAATCTCTTATAATATTAAAACCTACTATTGTACTCTGCAACTTCTCTGAAGTGAGAAACTGCCTTAGCCACAATATGTATATTCATCTATTTTTGTGGAGGGGGGTTCTGAATAAATCCTGGTATTGACTCAATAACATATCTTACAGTGAAACAAATATGATTGTCACAGAACCCTGTAAGGTACATACAGTGTCTGTAGTGGGCCTAGGAACTTTGTGTATATAATCACACTGATTCCCTCAAAGCAATCCTCTGGACCTAGTGTCCTGATTCTCTCCATGCTACTGGGGAAACTGGAACTCAAGGAGTGATTTTTTTCTACAATTTAGAAAGTTCCAGAGAATAAGATTCAGGCTAAGGGTTCACCTCACTTCCCATCTCCTCTTTCTTTCATTAAACTGAATAAATCCTTGGACAAAATTTCTTCTGGGTCGTCCTATTTTATGGGAAATTTTTATCAGAATAATAGTTCTAGTTTCTCAGTCCAGCCATGGGAAGTGATATTCTGTGTCTCATCATCAAATACACAAAAGACTGTTATCTCTTGGGTCGCCTGGCATTGCAGTACACGAGTCACGCCCTCAGTTCCTTTGGTCATTCCTATTCTGTCCTCTGGGAGCAACCATCTGTCAATCACACAGTCAGGTTCATGATGTGTGGGCTCTGCCTCTGCTCTAAGAGATCAGCAGTTCTGAGGGCTCCACCAAGTAGGAGGGAATGAGAAGATTACCTCTCAATATAGAAGCAGTGTTCTGCAAACTAGAGATACTGGTAAGAACACTTTCCATCTGTCAGGTTCCTTTTTCTGTTCCTTAGTAGTTGTCCATTGCAATGGGGCAGAAAATATTTGGTTGCTGGAAAATTTTTACACATTTTAATGCAAATATATTTAGAATATATTGTGATAACAATGATGTGATACTATTTTTAGATATTTATATACTTACTGGAGTTTCTGTTCTTTAGTTTGTAGATGTAGAAGTCAAACCCCAGAGATGTTCAATTACAGATGCTCTTAGCTTTGAAGTGGAAAGAATGTAAGAAGAATGGATGTTTCTCTGTGCCAAGTCAAATACTGTTCCCATCCATTCCACTCAACCATGATTAAAACATAATGCTCAAGCGAACTCGTGTGGCTGAAAGTTGACAACCAACAGTACACATTTTTGCTTTCCACGTATGAGGCTCATTTTGAGAAATATTGTCAAGCAGACTAAGTAACAATCGACAACTCCTGCTAATATCCATCTGAATTACAAAAAAAATATTATCCAAGATGAGCCTTGTGTTTATACTTTCAAATTCGCACAATTCATCAAATGGGAAAAATCCAGTGCTAAGAGATTATTAAGAAACTACACATCTGACTAGGACTGTGTGAGATACAACTATGTACACTTGACTGTTTCACTCAGAGAGGTAGCATGCACATTTATGCCCAAAAGATCTTAAATTACTTATGTGTCATTTCAGAGAAATCAAAAGCAAACATCATAAACTACTGAGAGTGATACATTAATCGGCTGTTGCATAAGTTGACAATTGCCTCGTGGTACCGCAGACTCTTCTGGAGCAAGGTTGGGATTCAAAAGGGTCTGTATTGAGTCATGGCCATTTCTGAATAGAAGGCAGTCCAAATCATCCCTCAATGGCTTCACACCCATGCCATGCTGACGACTTGCTGACTGTTTGATAAGGTATATTTGTGAACAATCTGAAAGTGCCCAAGCAAGGATGGCATTGGTCCATTGTTGGGAAAAGCCTAAGCAACCTAGTAAACATAAAGTAGTTGTTTCTCCAGACTTGGCCAAGGGCAATAAGAGGGGCTCTAGTTGAATCTGATGCTTTTAGGTGCTGCCCTGGATCTTCAGTTGAACAGATAAGAAAATATATGCTGAGCCCTGGATGGATGTGGAAGCAACCATGTTGAAATGTAGGTAAATGCAAAGAGTGGTTGTCATTGATTATAATGCTTTGTAGATCCCATAGGACTGACACGTGGTCAAGTAAAAAGCTCCATGGAAAGAATCGAAGACAAGATAAGGAAATTAAAATCTCCAACAAGCAGACACATATATTCATAAGAAGACATAACTGACACTTACAAGATACCTAAGATGCTATGAAAACAGAATTAATAATCACAGATGTAGAAAAAGGAGAAGAATTTCATTCTAAAGTCAGAGAAAACATTTCAAAATAAGGAAGACAATGTGTGTGAGTCATATCAAAGGTAGATATTTGGAAGTTAGACTTTGGAATTTGTTGGTTGTTTGGGGTTTGTTTCTCACTGCAGAAAAAAATAAAGATCACATGTAAATCTTTGAGTTCACAAATATTTTGAAAGTGCTTATACATAATAAAAACGTAGGAGATCTTGAAAGACAGTAGTTCACTCCTTTCACAGTCCTTAAAGCTAAAGGAGAAGAGATACAAGCTAAATGAGCAATGTTACAGTACATGATGTTATCTGTGCCAACCTCAAGCCTGGTGAGATTTGTCTCTGTCTCTGCACTATAATACTATAATAATAGTAATAATGTACAATTATTCCAATAGCAATTATCCTAACTTGAATGTGTCCAAGAGAAATGAAAGGGCAAAAATGTTCCAATCCCTTCAAAATTTGGCATGCAATACCATAAGACACATCACTTACAACATCCATTACAAGTTACAGTTGTGATGAATTTGAAAAATTAACCCGTGGTGTGGAGAAAAAATAATGTGCAGAAACAACTCCTAAATTATACAGATGACAGACACCAGTTGACTAAGATATCAATGTCTCTATGATAACCATACTTTTACAGACCAGAATGTAGACTGTAAAGGTCTAATAAAACAAAAATAAAAAAGACTAGAAAAAACAGCTCATAATTTGTGGAAATGAAACATATATCATTTGAGATTTAAAATAAATTTTAAAGTGATAAAATTTAAAAATGAATGATGATGTTAAAAGCAAATTCTGTACCACAGGGCAGTCATGATCAGCAACACAGGAGGACCAGGAATAGACATTCTACACAGTGAAACACAATGAGAAAGGGGCTGAAAAAAGTTCTCAGTTAACTCTGGAGCAACACCTAAAGAACTAACAATGTATAATTACCGCGAGCCAGTAGAGACCAGACCGGCTCTGCTGACCCCCTCGCAGGGTTTGGTAAGGTTGCCTCAGCATAGCACTTAAAAGATTTCTAATCTAGAAGGTAATGGAATGAACTCACACGCTTGCAGTTCCACTCGTGTCTCTTTATTGTTCTGCTTTGATTCTCCTTTTCTTGCCCTAATTGTCTATAATTTCTTATCTCTGTTTCTCTCAATTCTAATTCTAGTTCCAATTCTCTATTACAAATCTCTGTTTCAATTCATTCTTTCTTCTTCTTCATTTTCCTACATTTTTATCCTTCTACAAATTCCCAAGCATATATGCATATATCCATTCTTTACCAATGTATATCCATTCTTTACCAACTTGTCAATAAAAAAAAAACCTACAAGGCAAAGACTTGGTCAGCTTACTGGTGACTGACAACAGCTGCAGGCTGTAAACATTCAGGTTATCTCTTAAAGGAACAGCTACAAAGGTTACAAAAGGGAGCAACTAAACCTATGAGAGATCTAAGGAAGAGGCAAAGAATAGATGTGCTATTGTACATTTCTTAAGTCTGATTAATAATATCTGGACATGATTAGTCAGTTAAGTGCTATTGATCTCTTGAAGGACTATGATATAACAAGGACAGATACCTGCAATACCACCCTAATTCATTCTAAATTTTTGAAGGACTTAGATCAGCAAGGCCAGACACTTGCAATACCATCCTAACTCATCCTAAATCTTTGAAGGACTTGGATCTAGCAAGGCCAGACACCTGCAATTTCTCTTTGTGAAAGTTTCTCCTGTGATCTCTCCACAAGGACTTCCATCTGACCAATTCATCCTCTCAGAGAGCTAATTATAGAGAACAGTCTTCTAAGGGTTTTTTTTTTTATTGCAAAAGGATTGTCCGTCTTATTTTATTTGCCAGAAAAACACAGTTTGGGGGGAAAATCTTCCGACTAACAGAAAACAGGAAAATTATGCCCAGCATATGAGGAATCCACTGCTTAAGATTGTGGGACAAGTCCCAAAGCTGAGTTAGAAGGGGAGCATGTTATCACACAGCAGAATTTGCAGTTAAAGACATCCAGTTATTCAAAAGGCAGTACTTTTCACGGGCCATGCCTATGTGAATTTATCCTCCATCAGATGTGCAAATCTCTGGTGGATTGACCTCCTAAATGTTAGCTGATCTACTGCATTAACTTGGCTGATCCCACGTCATACCTGCGGGTTGTAAAGAAGAAGTGAAGGAGGAAACGGAGATATTGTGTGTAAACCTAAGCAAAAGATGGCAAAAGCAAACAAAACCAAGACTGTATGATAACGTCTCAAGGAATCGCTCTTGGTACTGGAAACCCAGCTGATCCTCTGGAGCTAGTGAGGTCATGGATCTTAGAAAAGAATCAACTACCACCACTTTACTAGACCAGCGTAACTCCTTACTATATTCTAAATCTTATCCTTATAACCACAAAAAAGTACAACTACCACCCTTCAGCAAATGGAGACCCTCATAGAAAACCACAACAGGATACAATGCAGAGATCAATAGGTCATAGGAAACCCAGGCCTGGTGGGTTCATCAACATCACATTTCCCTCTGAGAAACAGCAGTCATAAATGCTGGTATAAACATGATGGAACCACTGGCAATATCAAGAGAAATGCTAATGTGCAAAGGGAAAATGTTGTGGGATTTCCTACCTAGACCCAGACAATTAATAGTGGCTGGAAGGAGAGTCAGCCTCTGCCAGGGACAAGCTTATTGGTTGTCTAATACAGAATGGTCAGCCTTGAAACACAAAAAATGGACTCAGCCATTTACACACACACGCACTCCAATAAGAATCAAGGAAAAAGGGCCTATCAGCTTGAGAGTTCTTACTCAACACCACAAAGCATTCTTGGAGGGGATAGCCAGGAAGGGCTAGAGGAAAAGAAGGGAGAAGGAAGGTAATGTAATTCTATTTCAATTAAAATAATTGTATAAAGTTGGTACAGTGGACACACTCAACAAATCGCATAAAGCTACTAGACAAAAACGCACCAATGCCCATCACACTCAAGCGGCTGAACAACAGATACTGTGGACACATGGCCAGTCATAGGAGAGCAAAAGCACTCGTGTACAGTGGAAAGTCAGTGAACAGCAGCTTTCTAGGGAGAAGTGGTACAGATCACCAAGAAACGACAAAATGTGTTAAAGTCACTGGAGGGAAGAATTGTCATTCTGAAATTCCATATCTAGCAACAGCATTTCTTAGATCCACAGGTGAAATAACAACTCTTTTAGACATGTGACATCTGAGATAATCCACTGCCAGCAAGCCAGCGCCAGAAAAGTGAGAGTGGGGGCTTCTGGCAGAAGATAACCAGGCTTTGCAGAGACTTTTACTTACATTTAGATGCAATGCTCCAAATGCAAAAGACATGCTAAATATATCTTTTAATTCATCTTAAAGTGTCTTTAAAAGATAAAAACAAAAAACCATCCTGATTTATTGAAGGTTTGTAACATATGTAGGAATAAAAATATATGACAAAGCCAGTGATAAAGTCTAGAGAAAAGACAGCAAGCACACTGCTGTGAGACACGTAGCCTACATAAAATATCACTCATAAAATGCCCTACATAAAATATTGGCTGTGTGTACTGTAAAACCCTGTGAAGTAACTTGAAAATAACAAAAGATCATGATCAAATCCAAAACTGAACATTAAAGGGAATTCTTAAAAGAAAGTGGAAAAAGGCAAAAGACAGGAGAGCAAAGGTGGGTAACACAGAGGGAAAACTAACACGAAGGATGGTGGATTCCAAGACCAGCAGAAATTATCTTATTAAATGTAATTACCTAGTTACAAGCAATTAAAGCAAAGACTGACTAGGGATACAGCTCAGGAGCACGTACAGGTTTCAGAGGTCCATGCCTACCAGGGCAAAATGCAAAATGTAAATAAAAGGCAGAAATTCTCAAGCCCAATAGAAAGCAAAGACCAGATATTCTGATATATATACACACATCCACATCATCATCATCATCTCTTCACACCTACACACACTCACAAACTTATTCACACACTCACATACTCTTTCATGTGCATTCACACACTCACACATATTCTTTCGTGTTCATTCCCAGTCACATGCATGCACCCTTTGTTGCTGTTGTTGTTCTTGATTTTCAGTTTTACTATTTAGTACAATTACTGTTGGCTATATTTTTGTCATATGTAAGTCTTTTCAGAGCTTTTGTGAAAGGATGTTGAATTTTGTCAAAACTCTTTCTACATCTGTTGGGGTGAAATTGTGATTTCTCTCCTTGAGGCTGTTAATGTGATTGTTACATATATTGACTTCCGTGTGTTGAATCATCCCTCCCTCTCTGCTGTGATGAATGAGCTTTTTGGTGTGTTCTTCAATTCTGTTTGCCGACATTTTGTTTCTGTTTTTGAGAACGTTTACATCTGTGTTAAGCAGGGGAATTGGTCAACAAATTTTCCTTATGTATTATGTCTTTATAAGAAGAGAAGAAGAGTTTGGTAGCATTTCTCCCATTTCTGTTCTGTGGGATAGTTTGAGACATTTTAGAAACAATCGCTGTGGAGTTGCTACATTTTGGAGGACTCACATTTTCTATTTTTATGGGGTTTTTTGCATTAGGACTTGAAAATCTGGGGTTAGATCTTTGGTTAGAATTTTCTCATTGTCTTTTATCATCCTTGTTCATTAGTGGAATTGCTTGCAGTGTTCAAGAAGCGATTAGATTGTTCAGGTTGAGGTGTCATTTCCGGCTGCTAGAATGGTCACACACTCTTTTGTGTACATTCACACACTCACATGCATGCACACTCTGACACACTCACACAGCTCTCACACACACATGCATACACTTATTTATAAGGCAAGAGAGGTCAACTATGAGATAGAGATCAACATAGGAAGCAAGGGAACACTGTCCTGAGGGCTCAGCAGAAAGCTCAGTGGTAAAACTCTTACCAGGCCATCATGGGCGTTTGACTCCCCAGATCCAAGTAAACTTAGGCCTGAGAATATACTCCTGTATTCTCAGAGCTCCTAGTCACAGTAAAGAAAGGGACAAGAGAGCCCCTGGAGGCTTTCAGGCTAGCAGTATAGTGATAAATTTAGACCCTGACACATACAAAGAGAAAGGTGAAGAAACCAAAAGTTGTCCTCAGACCTCCATACTCATGCCACGGTACACCCACCCACACCCACACTCACTGACAGAGGTGCCCCTCCCCCTCCCCATCTCTGTCTCTCTCTGGTGTGCATGTGTGTTTGTGTGTGCATGTGTGTGTGTGTGTGTGTGCATGTGTGTGTGTTAAAAATAAAAAATAAAGAACTGGACTGACTATTAATATCAGGTAAAGTCATTTTAAATAAAAAATAAATTCAGGAAAGAGGATTGCCTTAAGTTAAAAAGTATATAATAATTCAAATATTAATGCCTAATAAAAGAAACTTAAAGCATAGGAATCTAAGATCCTGTTCTATTGACTACCATTGTCAGGAAGGCACTGTGGGGAATTAATACAGACCCAACAGATGAGAAAAGGCTAACATGATTGTATCAAGATCTTTAGGACAACAAATAAGAGATTTGGGATGAAAGAATTCAATTTTGGAAAAATGAGATAGAAATTTTTGGAAATTCTTTCATTTATAAACAAGGTACACATTGAGTTAACAAGCACACAGAATTCCGTATACAGACAGTCAAAGCAAAAGCAGGATGCATATTCTTTAAGTCCATATGAAAAGTATAAAGTGGCAGACTGAACTCCAGGTCATAAAACAGATTTGGACACATTGAAAAGACTTGGAAGAGTAAAAGTTTAATTTACTGACTATAGCAGAAAATAATCCCCAAGTGTTTGTACAGAATAAAATTCAAAACAACCTGTGAGACAAAAAGTAGCTTCAGATGTATCTTGAACAAAAACTGTGGAGGCATGACATATCAAAAGCCCAGAGATAAGGCTGAGGCAATATTCAAAAAACACCCATGGCATTGTACCCAGCTATTATATCAGAAAAGTAGAAGCTGTGCTAAAAATTAATAGAACAGGAAAAGAGAAGCAAGTTAAATGTGAAAGTACTCAAAAGGATGGCAAGTCTAACAGAATGAACCAGTGTAAGAGAAAGCATATATTTGCCATATATATACATATATATATACATATATATATGTAAATATATATGGCATATATCAATATGACAAATCTTACCCCTTGAAAAGAGTGACAAGAGTGGCAGACCTCCAGAGAGCAGAGTCATTACCTCTCAGCAAAAACTCACCAGCAGAATCTGACAGCAGGGCACAAAGGTTTTGCCAGTTTGAATGTCTGTGAATATTCCTTCAATGTGGTTTGAAATGGTTTAGTTTATACAGGCTTTTGGTCTTGAGTGAGGTTGTGGTGGGGTGGGGTTGTGGTGAGCCAGCATTGTGGTGGGGTGAGGTTATACTTGATTTCAGGTAAGGTCCTCCAGAGAAAATAACACAGGGAGCAAGCTCAAATCCAAAGCTGTTGAGTCCCTCTGAGTCCCTCTTCTGAGTGATGTAGAACAAACTCTCCTAACTGCAATCTCACTGAAATGCTAAATTCTCTCCTCAGAAAATGCTCTTATCTGCCATTTTGGAATACTTACATGTAGAGAAGCATCATCTCCAACTGAGTATGCCCAGGAACCCGAACATAATCCCGTGTACTGACCATTCTCTCCACTATGCATGAGTTTCTGCAGTAAAAGGCCCCTTGCCCTCTTAGTTCGGAAAAGCATTACATTGGAAATTATCCCCATTGCCCTCCTTGCTGCGAATGTTAAACCTTACTTTACGTTTTCCTCCTTTTCTCTGCTTCTCAGCTTTATGCTCATCTGGGGACAAGCTATGCTGTTCTGTTGGCTACTGTTGTGGGGCATGACCTGGGGGGAGTTATTACAGATCTGACAGTTTATAAAAGACTAACACAGGTGTTTCAAGACCTTTAGCGTTATCAGTTTGGGATTTTAGACAGATAGAACCAATTTCTTGAAAAATATCAGCTCATTCATAAAGTAGATAAATTTAAAGTGTTGTAGTCATACATAAAACAATCCTGAAAAATTAGGGAAGAGACCATGTTCAGCTCTTTCCATGCTGCTTCTGCATGGGCTGACAACAAAATCTAAGTAGCTATAGAATGGAAAACTACAACCTAGTATCTGTTCTGAGCACATATGAAAATGAAAGTCCTACCAAAAATGGCAAATAGAATATTGTAAACTAATAATATGTGATGTTGGTGCCTGCCCCTGTACCATACCAAAATGTCTGATGGGAGCCATTTAAAAATGTGGAGATTCCTGGTGGCTCACAGTTGTAGGCATTTTAGCACTGTGGCAGGCACAGTTTACTTTGAAACAGTGGTGGCAAAGAGCAGGGTTAGTTAGCATTCACATTTGACCAACCAAGAAGCAAAAAATACAAGCTAGAACTGGCGGTGCATATACCTTCAGGGCCTACCATTAGTGATTACCCTCTCTTAGTGAAGACTTACATCCAAAAGATTCCAACCTCCCAGAACACCAACACCATGTAGGTACCTAGAGTTCAAACCCAGGTGCCTATAGGAGATATTTCACATTCAAATCAGAACCAATGGTAATGAACAAGAGGTATTGGCTAAGGACTGTGTTTGTGTTAACAGGAGAAACATTTCTAATACTGTTCTCTTTATAATACAAATTTTGGATGAAAGATCATCATTTGATCATCTCAAGAGATCCAACAAAAACAAACAACAAAAACACTTCAACTCGAGTAACATTCATTCACAACACTTCCAAGGAACTAGCAGTTAAAGAGAACTTTATGTCCTGTGATATAAGGTCTTGTACCAAAATCTACAAGAAATGTTGTATTTAATGGCCTAGAAAGAAAGCACAAATACCCAAGGTCAACACGATGATTTACCTTTTTAAGTGATATTATAACGAGAACCTAGTCATAATAAACTGACAAGACAAGGAAACAAAAAAAAGATTACAGAGTTCATGACTGTCTATATAGGAAATCTAGGGAAAAGCTATATCTAGCATTCTTACCACACAAGTAAAATTAACATGGTTAGAGAATGTGAGATCAGCAAATGAAACCTAACATTAAAAATACAAATAGAAATACCTAAAGAGATGAGAGAGTTGACAAGCAATGACTCTGAAATTCATCTTTGGAGATCAAGGAACCAATGTTAATTTTCTTCCATCTCCCAAGTATTTCCTTTCTAGTAGTTCAGAATGGTGGTCATCGTATTGAGTAACCGGCTTCCTTTTGGACAGGGACAATTTCCCGAACTAACTTGGTTTTGAAACATCAGTATCCAATATTTTTAGCATCTGGGTAGATAAATGGTTTCATTCAGAGGCTGGCATCTGAGCATGAAGTCAAGGTGTGTTTTTGTTTTCTAGTAGATGTCATAGAAACAGTTTTTGGTTGACAGTAAAGGAATAGGGAATGTAGGTAGCTCCCGATTCCCTGCCCACAACAGTCCTCGACTCCCGAATCTTTGCTCCCAGAATGATACTTCTCCTACAGTTAATGAACCAACACTACATTTCTACCCCAGGCCACATGAGACATCACTTTTTCGGCCATATATTCTATATATCTGAATAAATGTGTCGTGATGTATATCTGCCACTTACAGTGTTACACAAAACAGATTCACCGTCCTAAAAATTCCCTGTGATCCCACCATGCACACTTCTAAACTCCAGAAATGAAGCACTGCCTTAATGAATTCACGACTTTCGCCTTTTCTATAATGTCATATAGTTAGAATTATTCAGCATGAGAAATTTCAGATAGACTTCTTTAACCTGGTAGCATGTGTTTCAATTTCCTCTGTCTTTTCATGACTTTAGTGTGCATTTTATTTCAACACTAAATAACATCATGTTGTCTGGACAAATCAGAGTTTATCTGTCTATACACTATAGAAGATTTTGGTTGGTTCCCCAAGTTTTATGAACTAAGAATAAAACTTCTAACAACATTCATGTGAAATATTTCGGGGCATATTCAGTGATATAGATATAGATATAGATGATATAGATATAGATGTAGATGTAGATGTAGATGTAGATGTAGATATAGATATAGATATAGATATAGATATAGATAGATAGATAGATATTCAGTTCTCCGAGGCCTCAGGTAGAATCTATCCTTCCAACCAAGCCCCTCTGGAAAAAAAAGTTTAATGCATGAGAAAATAATAAGACAAAGCTATATAATTGAACCCATCTTTATTATCAGTCACCATAACAGTATATCTTCATTATAATACAATTTTTAGATCTATTAATCAAGATGCAAAGATAGCCATAATATATAAATAGATTGTCAAGAGTCTTAAAAATCTAGGAGTCTGGAGAGATAGCTTGATAGTTGAGTGTGCACTGATCTTTCAGACGACCCAAGTTCAGATCCCAGCAACTATACTGGATGGCTCATAACTTCCTGTAACTCCAATTCCAGAGCACTGACATATCTGGTCTCTATGGGTACATGCCCTCAAGTGTGCATACCCATATACAGGCACAATTAAAATTTAATACAAATCTTTTTAAAAATAGAAACTGTAGGGAAGATTTTATTGTTCTGATCTAGAATAATGTAATAAACCATAGGCTACAAAGAAACTAAAACAAAGCTATAAGCATCACCTGCCAACAAGCATGCCTGCAGGGTAACTAGAACACTACAAGATTTAATATTTAATGAAATTAATGAAAGAAATGAGATAAAGATCCAAAGCCAATGGAGACAGCTTCAAGGCTCATCCAACAATAAGGAGACAATCCTCACAGAAGGAAAGACTCTCCTACCCTGAGCGATGAAGAGATAAGGGTAACATTTGCTCAGAAAGGATCCCACCCTCAATAGGAGGAAAATGTCTATAAAGGATAGAGGAGCTACTGGAAAAGTAAGAGCAAGCTGTTCATACATCTGGCAAAGAATGCATTCTGGAGCAGAGGTGGCCCACCAGTAATTTCTCTCTGTGCTGATTTGCAGGTACTACAATGGGGGTCAAGGCCAGGAAGTGACCCACAAAGAGAGGAGAATTCCATTCAGACTGACTTCCTCAACCTGAATCAGACTTGGGAGTCTGATGCCAGGCAGTTCGTTGTCAGCATATTTAAAACTCAGTACAATTTGGAGGAATGTTTCCAGGCAATAATTGTTCCCATTTCAGGTTTCCAGGTGACAATCATTCCAATTCCAGGTACACAATAAAGCTTAAGGTGTGTCTATATAGGAACTCCTTTGCAAAGTATACATGACTGATGTGGGATTCCGCTCTGTATGCTGTGAATCTGTTTTATTACCATTGGTTAGTGAATAAAGTTGTTTCAACCAATGGCTTAGTAGAGCAAAGCCAGGCAGGAAATCTGAACAGAGATATGTATGGAGAGAAGGTAGAGTTAGAGAGACGCCATTTGCTTCCAAAGGAAGAAGACCTTAAATCTTATTGGTAGGCCACAACCTCGTGGTGATACACAGACTAAAAGAAATGTGTCAATTTAAGATATAAGAGCTATCTAGAAAGACATCTAAGCTATTAGCCAAACAGTGTTGTAAATATTATAGTTTCTGTGTCATTATTGGGGTCTGGATGGTTGGGAAACAAAAGAGCAATTTCTGACTACATGTGTCCTTGAGGGTGGATTCTATAACTAAAAGGCCTAGAATCTAGTGTTGTCTCTGACCAAGATATCATAGAGGTCAGCAGTATATAAAATCCATGTGACATATCCCCTAAGGATGGGTTTAACTGGGAGTGAAAGGTAAGAGTCTAGAGAGGGTGAATCTGGGGTAATCATTCTGGGGGATTTGTGTAAGGTTTGTGTGTATATCAAAATGTGGGTAAGGTCTGCCGCCACAGAGAGCAAAGGGTCACCAGGTCCTTAACAAAATCCACCGCCATCCTTCTGTGTGGGAAAACAGGTGTTTAATTGATGAGAGGCACCTGTGTGTTTAGCATTCCTGGTTTTCTACTGCTTTTTAGGTGTAAGGACCTTTGTGCCCCCAACACAATGATACTATAGAATGAGAAGGTACTATAAACCACACATACCTATCAAAAGGAAACTTCCATGCATTTTCTTAAAACATGTAGAAGAGGGAGACCTTGAATAAAATATTAAGTAGATATCCTGAAACTCCCAAACCTTTTCATATATGTATTACCCATTGCTAGTCTAGAAAATACAAGATTTCCTGAAAAATTGTATAAGAAATCATTGTAGATTTTTTAAAAAGTGAGCATTAAGAATTTTCAGGTCAAAAAAAAAAAGAATTTTCAGGTCAATAAATGCTCTATGAATTCCACCTAAAGGGGAGAAAATCTATGTCACAATAACCCAGCAGTAAGTAACTTAATCAAGCCATGGTCAAAATAAAATAACATAATGTGCTTTAAATGCTAACATCAGGATAAAAATAGACAAATGAAAATGTGAACAATCTAAAAAAACAAAAAAGACAAAAAATAATGTTCAAAATAGAAGCTGAATTATTATATCAGAGGAAAAGAAACACATTTTTTGGTGAAACTAAAAAAGATATGGAAAGGGGTAATGTAGACAACCAAAAGACCAATAAAATGAAGAGGCTTTTAAAGTACCTGGAAGTTAGAGATACCAAAGATAAGCAGTGTACATAGCATTGCTATTCGTGTATTATAGGTTCATTGTATATAGTTTATATGTAGCATATGAATTGTATATGTAGACATAATAAAGTTAGTTTCTAAGAGAAAACAAATAGTAGAACATACTAAATAATAATCAAAGAACACATTTTTAAAGAAAATAAGACTTGAATGTTCCGGATAGACAGGCTTGCCTAGGAGTTTTGAAGTATATTCTAGAGAAATTCTTGAAATTTAAACTGAAAGAGATACTAGGGAAATGAAGTTTCTGGGCCTCTAAGACCGAAAACAAAACTTAATTCTTACAAACAAATACTCAGGTTTCCATCAGGCTTATCGTGTATCACTTTACAACTTTTATTTCTGGAGACACAAGCATTCTTCGGTACCATATTTTTAGGTAAATATCACTTCCCTTTTTTCTCTTCTCTTTCAAGTTGGGAATACAAACAAGGATTCCACATATGCTATCCAGGAATTCCACCATTGTCCAACATTTTCATCCTTCTAATTTTTTCAGTGGTAGGAATTGATCTCAAGACTTTTAACATACACACACATGCTGCACAACTGACAAGCAAATGCTGTACTCAGGGAAGAAATAATGATTCTGTACACAGTCTGGGTACCTTTCAAGAACCAAGGCTAAATCAGAATCTATTTTACAGGTTTAAAAACTTCGCTAATACATTTTTCCTGGGGCATGTGCTAAATTTTATGTACCCAGCTAGGGCCAATGGAACAAATCCATCTACCTCTTGGATGTTTTACCTACAGAAATCTGCAGCTATTCATTTATGTGTAAGATTTTCTTTCTATCTTTGCCTGACAATGATGGAGACCAGCAGTTTTAACAATGCTGCATCATCTATGAAACATAAAATATTTTGAGATAAGATTTTAGCAGAAATTTTAAGTGATTATTCCACCAGAGAGCACACATTAACCAAGTTAGTGAGGACTGCACAATGTATGAAAATGTTTGCCGGTGAAATCAAATTATACTACAGCAAACCAAGAGAAAGACTGATAATGATAGAGTTGAAGAACAATGTATAAATATTCCATGTTCTAATCAGGTAACCCATGAGGAGACATGGTAAATGATTTCATTAACTACTGGATTCTCCATATTGCTAATACACATGGATGGACATATAACATACTTTTTCTAAGCCAGTAAAACTTCTTTTCCAGAGTTCTGTATTTGTCTACTTGGCAAAAAAGGGATAATGATAAAGGTCTCCTCCAGAAGAATATTCCAATACTGGCAGCTACCTGGGAAAATGTTAGAGGGAGAGAAAGAGGGGCTTACTCTCAAGAGAAATTATCAAGAAAACAAAAGAACAAAAACAAATTTGTTCTTCTGCATGAGGGAAATTCTAATCACTCTTACCACCAAATTTCTCAACATCGCTCCTAGTGGCAGAAATGCACATTCCTCAAGAAAATATTTTATTGACCTCTCTTTCAGAGGGAAAGAGGGCAGAGCTGTATCTCAGCCAGAGAAAGAACAAAGTATTAAAACTGCATGCTCACCCAAAGAGCTTCAGTGTTTATGGTAATGACCACATCATAAGTGCAGCAATATTCTCTCTTGCTCGCTCAACAGAGTCCTGTCAAGGTTACTTGTTTCTTTGAAGCTGCCCATCTACATATATACTACTTTATTGTGTATGTGAGCCACTCTGCATCCCCTGATGATAATATTTGCCTACAAAAGCCCAAAATTAGGTTTCATTAGTGGTAATAGAATATGTAAACACAGCAGCAGCATTGTGTGTAACTGGTAGAATGTGCACAAAATATGTCAACTTTAGCATTTGCCTAATTTCCCATTTACATATTAAAGATTCAACTGAAAGATATGGTAATTTTATGCTGTTAGGATAAATAAAACACAAGACAGATACAAGGTGTGCATACTTCTATTGCTGATGGGCATTTTTTTCCCCTTTGCAAATTTGCTTCAATTTTCTCAAAGAAGAAAGTCATGCTATTTCCAACAAACACAAAGAAGGAGGGATCTTCAGTGTGTTCCACAAACACAGTGCTAATGCTGCCATTTTCTCATTATTTTTTAACCCAAATAGTGAATTAAAACTACTTAAATGCTTTCTGTTTGTAATCTCCTTCATTTCCTTTGAATTTGTCCCATGTATGAGAAAAAATGAATCAATATGAGTATTTTGGTCAGAGGTGTTCTGATCTTAGAAACTAAACCAGCAATGCAAGGGTAGAGGGACTTGGGAAATAACTCCAAAGGGAAGTAAAATCAACATGGGCAAAACATCTTGGTCAAATCTCAGAAAGCTTTGGAGTCAATGAACAAGACTACTAACAAATCCATGAACTAAAAGATTAATATCTCAGATGCCCCAAAAGCATGCAGCTAGAAAATGAAGAAATTTCAATAAGTCCCATACAAATAATGCTATTCTATACTCAAATGCAGAGAAAGGGTCATCTGGTAGCAAAGAGAACATAGGTTCCTTTACATTCCCAGAACCAACACCTTCCTCTGCCTGTATAGCCATTGTCCCATGATGACAAGTTCATCCAAAGATATACACAGTGTACCAGTTACCATAAAATCACGTTTCATACTCAGGGTAGTACATAGACTTGTGTAACAAGGGAAACAGAATACAATATCTCCTAAATGACTCTGGGAATGACTTATTCATACTAAACCTACCAGCTCCACCATCATAGACTGAGCCTAAACAAATATTTAAGTAGAATTAGCTAGAAAGCTGTTTTCCATAGAGAAAACAGTGACTTCATTCACATCACCTTTCACATCAGTGTCCAGTCTCCCGGAAACCCCTTCCTATGAACTAACCACATCAGAACTATGGTCCTTCACTACAGAGGCAGTGTGGAAGTCACTGGGATAAGAGGGCAGCCAAAGTGAAGAGGAAATAATTTACCAAGTCTTTTATGCTTACAAATATGTCACATCAGTTAAGTACCTGACATCAATAAGTATTCATTTATGGGGGAAAAAAAAAACCTTTCGCAAGTATTTTCTAATCTACCTCCAAGGATGATGTGGGATTCTCCTCTGTATGCTGTGGTTACCGCTGATTAAAGGAACTGCTTTGGGCCTATAGCAGAGCTATAGGGGAACAAAGCTAGGTGGTGATGGGGGATCTAAGCTGAATGCTGGGAGAAAGGAGGTGGAGTCATTAGAAGCCATGGAGCCACTGCCAGAGACAGATTGCTGAAACTTTGCTGGTAGGCCACGACCTGGTGGTGATACAGATTAATGGAGATGGGTTAAATTAGGATGTAAGAGTTAGCCAATAAAAAGCAAGAGCTAATGGGCCAAGCAGTGATTTAAATAATATGGTTTCTGTGTGATTATTTTGGGGCTAAGCAGCCAGGAACCAACAAGTGGCCTCCTCCAACAGAGGATGTTATGGTGGACATCATAACCCAGAGCTCTTGTACAACCAAGTTACCTGCCCACAGCAGAAGGCACATGATAAAAAATAAAACAAGTGTGCTTGAGCACTCATCAGCACTGGGAAGGAAACAAATGGGATGATGCAAGGAAAGGAAACTGGAAGATTGCGTTGGGGAGTGGTTATTGGAGAGGCTTCCTCCGAAGCAATGTCATTTCATCTGAAAGGTGAGGGGATCTAGCCCCAGAGAAACAAGGATAAAGAAAGTCCAGCTAACTGAAGCAGTAACGGCAAAAGCTAGAGTTGGGAGGATGAAGGATAGTCTTAGTAGATGGAACACATTGAGAGAAGGGGTTTGAAAGGCCAGAGGAGGGGCAGAGTTCTCATTATATACCACATACATTGGAGAGCTGACATTTTATTTCAAATCTGATGAGAAACAATAAAAGCCTTTTTAAGTGAAAAAAAAGAAAAATTATACAACTTGATTTATTGTTTGCTATGTATAGGACAGGTCTGTGGAGAAAACAATATATTTGCTTATAAATGGGGTTTCTGTCCTGCCCAGTCCCACAGCCTTTCAGTTCCAATGAAACACACAGAGGCTTATAACAGTTATAAGCCTGTTAGCTTGTTTGGCCTGTTAGCTCAGACTTATTATTAACTAGCTCTTACAACTTAAATTAACCCACAATTCTCTTCCATATCTAGCCACATGGCTTGGAACCCTTTATCAGTGAGGCACTCTCATCTTTCTTCCTCTGTGACTGCCAGGTAGCTGCAGACTGAGCCTTTCCTCTTCCCAGAATTCTCCTAGTCTGGTCATCCTACCTATACCTCCTGCTTTGCTACTGGCCAATTAGTGTTTTAGTAAACCAATATGGGTAACAAATCTTTACAGGGTACAAGAGCACTTCCTTTTTTTCTGATCAAAACAAGAACTCTGGATCTAAACTCATTTATTTAGGTTTTTCCTTACCATTATCCATAACAATTTGTAATAAACAGTTTATAGTTAATATAAGCCTCTGTGTGTTTCTTTGGGACTGAATGGTTGTGAGACCGGGCAGGACAGAAACTTCATTCACGTTTGTTGTTTAGGTAATAGGTAAGGATACCTTGGAACATGGCACTGATGGTAGAAATAGAACAAAGTAGATTTTAGATATATTTAATTTAGAGTAAAATTTGCTAATCAAAAGTACAGAAAGATTAAGAGATGATAAAGGATCAAGACTAATATCAACATGCCTATTTTTTATTGAATGAGGTAAGATATTTGAATGAGGAAGAAGAATCAGTGATTCAATGGTCTTTATATTACCGCAGTAGGAAACCAAGAGTTGTGAACATAATGTTCTGCAGTTAAGTACACACACAAGTGAGGACTTAACACAGAGATTTGGAATTTATCTGCCTACAGTCGGAATGTAAAGTCCAAGAAGTAGGTGAAATCTCACTGAAAGAAGATTCTAATGCCAAAGAAGAGTCACCAAAATAGAGCCCTAGGAACTCCTCACATAGAATCAGGGCACAGAAAAGCACACACAGCATCAGAGTGGCAGTTGCCAGTGCAGAAGAAGGAGGAAACACGGCTGAGAAGAAATCTGTAGGAAGGAAAATGAGGAATTCTTGGTGGCACACCGTTGCAAATCGGAAGAGGATGAGAACAAGTGGGTGAGAGTATCTTAGCCCTCAGATTTAGCTAGTGCTGATGTTAATACATTTTCAGGGAAGGTGTCAGACACAAACTGGACTGGAATGGAGTAAAGGGTAAATGGAAAGTCAGGAAATAAAAGAAGCAGTAATTGATTTGAGCAGTTGATTGTGTGAAAAGACAAGAGTGGAGCAGAAGCTGGAATGGATCTGGAGAAGTAGCCCAGCCCAAATCAGATTTCTACGACAGAAAGCAGGCTCTTTTAGTCTCTTTCCTGTCTCACGATGCCCCAAGACAAATTCCATACATCTCAAGCTGGCAGCTGCTCTCCAAGAATAACTCTGCCATGATCCCTGCCTCCCTTTCATTGTTGCCCAACTCTCTGTGTTACATTTGTAACAGGGTCTGTTCTACTGTCTCCTTTGACCCTCTATGCTGTTTCTTTTGTCCAAAATATCCTGTCTGTCCTAATTCAGTAATGCAAATTCATCTCAAGCTGTCTTCCATGCATAGCTTTGTAGCTCACCTTCAGTTCCCACCTGTTGGCCCTGAGCGTCCTTCCATTACTACCCAGATCTGTGATGACCTGGGAAGGGGCTCACTCACTGCAGAAATTACATGTTTTCCCTTCTCTGTATCTTTATTTATACATATAAATATATATTTATATGTATATAAATATATATTTATTGATTTTTATTGAGCTCTACATTTTTCTCTGCTCCCCTTCCTGCCTTTCCCCTCCCCTTCAACCCTCTCACATGGTCCCCATGCTCCCAGTTTACTCAGGAGATTTTGTCTTTTTCTACTTCCCATATATATTAGATCCATGTATGTCTCTCTTAGGTTCATCGCTGTTGTCTAGGTTCTGGGATTGTAATTTGTAGGCTGGTTTTCTTTGCTTTATGTTTAAAAACCACTTATGAGTGAGTACATATGATAATTGTCTTTCTGGGTCTGGGTTACTCAAAATGATAATTTCTAGCTCCATTCATTTGTTTGCAAATTTCAAGATGTCATTATTTTTCTTGCTGTGTGGTACTCCATTGTGTAAATGTACCATATTTTCTTATCCATTCTTTAATCGAGGGTCATTTAGGTTGTTTCCAGGTTAAGGTTATGACAAACAATGCTGCTATGAACATAGCTAAACACATGTCCTTGTGGCACGATTGAGCATCCTTTGGATATATACCCAAAAACTGGTATTACTGGGTCTTGAAGAAGGCTGTTTCCTACTTTTCTGAGAAATTGCCATACTTATATCTAAAGGGGCTATACCAACTTGCACTGGAATGGTCCTTTGTGGAGAGGAAGCGAGAGGTTCTACTCTCAATGGAGGAGTGTTTCCTTTACCCCACAACCTCTCCAACATAAGTTGTCATCAGTGTTTTTGATCTTGGTCATTCTTACAGGTGTAAGATGGAATCTCAGAGTTGTTTTGATTTGCATAGCCTACAGGTATAAGTAAGATAAACAAATAAGACCAACTATGTTACTAAATCACCCGAGACTCTGTACTGTCCCTGTTGTACCTTGAACAAAATTTAACATCACTCTGTCCTCAATGAACAATGCCTAACGTAAAGAAAATGGGAAGGTTCACTAAGCAAAGGTAGGAGAAAGTTTTAAGGGCTCAACAGAATCTCAAAATTGAGTGTTCACACCCTAATTCTTAATTCTTCACGTCTGGAGCTGCGGTCCATTCTCCTGTTATATACAAGTTCTTATCACCCATGTCTACATTTCCCAAGAATGAGAGAAAGCCGCTTAACTGCAAAAGAGTTACGATGTGGTCCTTGTTTCGTTTGAAGTGAAATCCAAATGGGTAAACATGACCGCAAAAAAAAATTATAATACTCATAAACTGATTGACAGGAAAAAGAACTTTTCATGCCACACTTATTTAGAAACCCCAAGAAATCTCATAATCCTTTCTGAATAAAGTACTCTTGATTGGATATTTTTTAGATGACAGACAATCTAGAATGTTCTCTACTCAAATTGTGAGTGGAAGAAATCCACGAGATGCAGAAGACAGGAAAGACAAAAATGAGGAGGGCAGGCCCTGTACATGATGGTATCTCCTCTGCCTATGCATAGGGCCTCCTGGGAAATGGGGGGGCCCTATCCCCAATACCTCCTTGGCCATTCAGTTTACCTGCTTTAGGGTCTATCTGTAGAACCTCTCGCTTCCTCTCCACAAGTTAAAGTTCCTGCTAATGCCCGTAACTACCCAATGCAGTTCATCACAACATCCCATACTAGCTATTCTCTGCTCACAGATCTGCAGAGCAAATTTATCTGTTGCTAGAAGCCTTCCACAGACTAGCCTGCCCAGGTGCTGGTCCATTTCTCAAAGGCTTAACAAGAACTGGAAAAGTATTAAAGGGACCATTCCTATTTCTTTTTCTATCTCCTTCAATGTCTCCCCAGAGATCATTACCACAACCAGAGAGAGTAGTATCCTGAAAGCTTGAACTGCTGGTCAGGATTCCGCAAACCAGGTTAGACCACAAAGGCATCTCGGGACTCTCAAGTTATGACTCTACAGAGAAGTCAGAAATGTAATGAATGAGACTATTTTATTCTGAAATCCAAATCCAGATCAATGTTGCTGGCTCTCAGATCTAAACAGGAAGATGGAGGCATGAACAAAATGATCTGTCTGAGAGCTAGATGCCTGGAGAGGTCAGATAGGTCGGGAAAGAAGAGTAACCATTTAAACTGAGCAGCTACAAGTGAACCATGGGCAGAGTCTGGACTTAACTTCTCACTGATCCCATTCCCACACCGTCCCCATCAGTACTTAGGCTTGAACTGTTGCTAGAGCTACCCTATAAACCTCATCAACACTGTTTGCATATTACTCATCCTGCCAAGATCACCGCAATCTATGCCCAAGGAGGAACCTTCTTCCCTATGTGAAGGGAGTCATCCATCATCCTCTCAATCCCTAGAACATTCTGAATGCCTTCTGAAGGGCCTATTTAAAAATCATGGATTTCTTTTTAACTCTTAATTTTATTGTATCTGTAGGTTTCACTGTGGCACTTTGATACACATGGGTCAGTGCACTTTTTCTCATGTCTACTGCCCCATTACAATCTCTTGCCCAGTTCTGTCCTCTAGTGTCTGCTTTCATGGTGATTGATTGAATCCTGAGCAACTGGCAAGTAGACACAGTGAAAGCCTGCTTAGGAGCTAAACAACCTCTGCCTGTTACTTGGTACAAAACAGTTGTTCCATAGACATTTGTTTTACCCACCAGTTAACTGAGGTAACTACCTTCAAGAAAACAAGAGTTTGACCATGTTTTTGCATGAATGTTCTAACTAGAATTACTTGTCTGAACCCTCCAACCCAGCACACTTTTGATTAAAAAAACCAAACAGAAAAATCTCAAAATCAAAGACAAAGACATTACACTGAAGCATAGGAATGAGAACAACTCTCTGACACCACCATGAGCCACAAATCACCCCACAGATGGGATTCTACATGTTCTCTAAATTCCAAGAAAAAGATGCAGACTACACATCCTTGCTAGGCATGAAGGCTGAGGAAAGACGGGTTGCCTTGCATTAAGAAAATTTCCAGCCGGGCGGTGGTGGTGCACACCTTTAATCCCAGCACTCAGGAGGCGGAGGCAGGCAGATCTCTGTGAGTTTGAGGCCTGTCTGGTCTGCAAGAGCTAGTTCCAGGACAGGTTTCAAAGCTACAGAAAAACCCTGTCTCAAAAAAAGAAAGGAAGGAAGGAAGGAAGGAAGGAAGGAAGGAAGGAAGGAAGGAAGGAAGGAAGGAAGGAAGGAAAGGGAAATTTCCAATTGTTCAATGTCTCAGCTTCCCAAAGAAAAATCAGTAAATGATATTATGTACTGTTTAGTTTTACTTATAAACTGTCCACAACCTTGAATTACCTGGGAAAGAGATCCTCACTTGAGGGATTGCCTAGAACAGGTTGGCTTGTGGACATGTCTGTGGCATATTGACCTAGCCCACTGCCGGTGGATCCATTCCCTGGACAGAGAGGTAGCTTGGCACAAGTAACTTAGCAAGCAGTCAAGATGGGTGCATCCATTTCCTCTCTTCTTGACTGTGGATATGAAGTGACCAGCTGCCTGTTTTCCTGCCTTAATTTTCCCAAGTCCCCAACTGTAATGGGAGACTGTAAGCTAAATAAACCTCTTTCTCCACTAAGTAGCGTTTGGTCAGATTTTCTTAACACAGCAAGAAAATAAACTGGAACAGATTAAAAACAGTTTTTCCAATTGCTTGGTGTAGTCAACTATTTGTGTTACAGAACCCTTGGGGGCTTCTAATGTATACAATTGAGATTATGGAAATCGCCTTATAAGGCAGGCTGTAAGGAAGGTGTATGCATGAAATCAACTAGGCAGTTAATTTGAGCATGATGGTGGAAATCAAAGGATGACTTTCCTGTCATTCCCCCAGGAATGTCTACTTTTTTTTTTTGCTTTGATCTTAAAGATTTTATTTTCAATTCTGTGTCTGTGTGTGGATATGTGCATGTGAGTATGTGTGGGTGTGTGCATGTGAGGATGTGTGAGTATGTGCGTATGAGGATGTTTAGGTGTGTGCATGTGAGTATGTTTAGGTGTGTGCATATGAGTATGTGTGGGCGTGTGCATGTGAGTATGTGTGAGTATGTGCATGTATGTGTGGGTATGTGTATGCGAGTATGTGTGTTTATATGCATGTGAGTATGTGTGGGTGTGTGCATGTATGTGTGGGTAACATGCATATGAGTGTGTGTGTTTATATGCATGTGAGTATGTGTGGGTGTGTGCATGTATGTGTGGGTAACATGCATGTGAGTGTGTGTAGGTACGTGCATGAGATTATGAGTGCCCTTGGTGGACAGAGGCATCAGAGCCCCTGGAGCTTGATCTACAGGAAGTTGTGAGCCACCTACATGGGTTCTGGGGATTTAATTTGGGACCTCTGACGTATTGTTAGCTACTGAGTCATCTCTCTTACTCCTATACTATTTCTTAAGACAGAGTCTTTCATTGGCCTGGAACTGGCTCTTCAGGAAAGCTCCGAACCTTACTTGCCTCTACCTCCCCAGTGCTAGAATTCTAAGCATGAGCCAACATGCCTCACTTGTTATGTCGATTCTATGGAGTTCAAATCTTCAAGCCTGAAGGCAACCATTTTACCTACTGCACTTCTATCCCACCTCTGAAGAGTGAATTTAAGAGGCATTTCACTGGGAAAACTACACCCACACCCACATCCCCCACACCCACACAGAAAGAGAGAGACAGACAGACAGAGACAGACAGAGAATGCAAACTAATACTTGGAGAATAAAACATAGTCACCTAATAAATGTGCATTACATGTATTCTAAATACATTAAAGTCATTCCATGGTATAGTCTTATATAACTAACTACTTTGAACAATTTCTTTGAAGTACACTAGTGTCTGAACTCCTAAAACAGTATCTTCAAGAACTTTTAGGCATTTTGTCCTCAGAAAACCTGCTGTTTGTGAGTGCTGATACCTATCTTTTCTGACTCATTTCCCCTCATTTGAGCAGACCATGAAAAAAAGACTTATCCTTTATTCATACATACTTTCTAAAGAGTTTGTATTTTGTTTTCTGGAGCCCAAGGATTCATTTTACAAAAGAGATAATGAAAGATTTTTAGCCAAGTAAGTTGAATGTATCATGATGTAAGATATAAATTTCCATATCTTGCACACAGCAAAAAAGACTCTCTCTCAATGCAAGCAAATGGTCTCCAAACAGAAACATATAATGCTTAGCATATGGCATATCTCCTAACTGTTAGTTTTACTAAGCAATGGTAAGCACTTTCTGGTAGTAAGAGTATTACCTATAAAGTATCCCTTTGCAAATTATTTTGCTGACATTAAGAACTTATTAATGGTAGTAATAATCGTTCTCTTAGAATAGCAGGTAACAAAATTAAAGTGTAAATTGCCTTAGACTTCAGCTTCAAAAATATTCATTGGTAAATTAAAGAGATTATTAGTAGAAAATCTTTTTTAGAATAAAAGGTTTAGTGCTACTAATTTCCAGAAAAATTATTCCTTTCTTTTATGCATCTTGTTTCCTAAGAGATTTGAAGCTGAGGGGAAAGAATGGGCCTAAAATAGCTATATTAGCATAAGTATACCACATCTGTATCTTTTGTCAATTGTTCTTGGTGACAGGAAGAGAGAAGAAAAAAGACAGAATGGATCAGTGTACATAACAGAGGGCTGAGTTGAGGACGGGAGTCTTCTGAGAGTTGATTTGACAGAAATAAGATGTAGAGATAAAAATGGAACTATTAAGATAAAAAAGCTTTAAAACTATGTGAAAAAGCTCAATAGTAGATCGTTGTCCTTGCCTGTGGAGCACCCTGGTTTCTGGTTCCCATCACACACACACACACACACACACACACACACACACACGCATGCTTTGAGATGTTTCTTTCTTTTCTCTTGTTTTTCTTTTTGCTAAAGTTAAGGCAATTAGGTTATTGGGAAGTATATTTTAATTATCTGTTTCTTTTCATTTAAAAGTGGTAAAAGATGCCCTTGGATAAATATTTGTTGTAGGAAGAATAAATCATTCTCACTACTGAAGATTACTAAACAAACATTTTTGTCAAATGCTTTACCAACATAATTTTACTGAATTCTCGGCATTATCTCTGAAATTTACACCATCATCCCTGCTTAACAAATAAGAAATAGAGTGTGAAGGAGCAAAGAAAGCTGTCCAAATAACCATGCCTAATGAATAGCACAATGTTAATTGGAGCCTGGAACTCTAATACCAAGCTCAAACCCTTCCCTCCACTCTACAGGCCATCACGTTTCTCTCCCAGAATCCAGTTCCATAAGACCAGAACGGAATCGTGGCTATCTTGATCTAATGAAGCCTTAACTCACATAACCATCCAAAGTCATCGGAGTCAAGAGTCAAGTGTGTGTGGTATGAAAGGTGCTGGACACAGACTCACATAAGGCCAACTCAAATACAGTCTTGGAGTATTACATTCTAGCAAAAGGAACAAATCACTTAACCACCATTACCTTAAACCTACTTCCCTCTACTGCAGAACGGGACTGATAGTTCCTCCCAGTGTTGGTATGAGACAAACCAATCAATTTGCCACAAAAATGGCCTGTTATGGCACACAGGGTTCAGGAGGCACTCGATTAAAACATATTTATAAGGGTTCAGGGGAGATCTCAGCAGTGGAAACCTTGCCTTTGTCTTCTCAGAACCATCAAAAACAAAAAGCGAAATAAGGAAGAAATGCACAGGAAGTGAACTTAGAATTGGTAGCCGTGCCTACGTTGAGTCAGGGAACTGACACAGGCAGCCATCGGCAAACCCAGGGCTCACATGAGACAGTGTCTAGGAAAGAGAGAAGTGGACAGGAGGCTGTGATGGTCTCGGAACTCACCCAGATAGATCAGTCACTACTGCTCTATCTTCTCTGAACGTAAAAATAGTTAGTTAAGGAATAGATAGACAGATTGGTAAAATCTTTAAGTCATACCAAGAAAATGTGACAGTTTTAGTCTAAAGGATAAACAAAATTGGACCCTACAAATAGTGCTGTGGTTGCTGTTTGGGGAAGATAAGTCAAGACCATGTGAGGGGAAACCCTACAGGTTCTCTTCACTGAAGTCTCATAGTTTCTTGCTTGATTGTTAATTTTTTTTTTACTTTCTCAAAGTATATATTTTTTCTCTACAACAGTATGTTTGAACACTTCTGTTTATATTTTCTGCTGGTTATTTGGCTTCAGTATGCTCCTTCTGTCATGAATCAATTGGCTAGTTCATTTATCTGTTTGATTTTGCTCTCCTGGGTAGAAATTGTGGGTATGTGAGAAGAAATTCTTCCAGTGCTGTCCCTGGCAGTGAATGTCACTTTTGACAACAATAGACAGTCAGGAACAGTAGCAGGTGGACCCTGAGAACGTCACAGTTCTCCTGCAGGCTTGGGTACTTGGCCACTTAGTGCCACCATGACGAATGCTATGCTTTTGTGTTGGCCTCAGGAGTATAGATTCTCCAGGCCTTGACAGTGGAGAGAAGAGCATCTTTCCGACCTAAGATGCCTCAGACCCTTGGCCCTTATGGCGGTTTTGGCTATGATTGTCGCTAACGTGAGAGGTTCTGTTGCTGCCTTCTCCACTGCCCTTGCTCTGCTAATTCTGCACAGCTTCTCCTGTGCCATCACCATTCCCATGGCTCCATCTCAGCAATGGCTGTCCACAAAGCTGCATTGCTGTCACTCCTGTGCTAACTAACTGTCCCTGGAGCCCCCTCTTTGCCACCATCAATGTGCCAGCTATTGACACAATCCTGCCCCGCAACTGGACTCACGGGCACTTTTGAGTCACTTCTCGGGAGTTCTGAGAGGCAAACTTAGATCCTCAGAAGAACAGACATGTTCTGACCTACTGAGCCATCTCTCTAGCCTCCATCCTACACATTTGTAAGTGGAAAGTTCTGCTCAGGCCTAGCAAATGTCTTTTCAACACTGATTGATGTACTCCACATCTTTCTTTTTTAATTTCCTTTGTGTAACTAATTATATTGATGGGTATTTCTGACATCAAACCATCCTTGAATCTTGAAATAAACTCACTTGCTATGACACGTTATTTTTTAAATAGTCAGTTTGGCTCTGCCTTTCTTATTATATTTAGGTGTGCAACAACCTCAGCCCCAACACCAATTTACTATTTCCTTTTGATTCAAGTCCCTTTAGTGTCACTGGACTCACTATTACTACCGCAGATTCAAAGATTCTTTAAATGAGTTCAGGAAGTCTTCCAAAGTCCAATACCACATAATCAACTTTACCTTTGTTCTCTAAACATCAGACAAAACTCAACCATGAAATCATTGCTTTATGACAGCATTATTAAATTGTTAGTCATTAGTCTCTACATGTTTTTATAATAGGTGAATTCTCTGTGTTTCCCAACTCTTGGATAGACTTGATATTCTGAAGTTAGTAAGGAAATAAAATCTCATGTTCTTAAAAAGATAGAGTCACAGCAGGAGGGTCAAGATGGTGAAAGGACAGAGAGGGGTAGAAAGGAAAGAGATATCTTGACCAAAGAAGTCATTATGGTGCTATCAAGAAACCTGCCACTAGGGAAATTCCCAGGAATCCATAAGGATGAACCCACCTAAGACCCTAAGCAATAGTGGAGAGAGTGCCTAAACTGGCCTTCTCCTGCTATCAGACTGATGACTACCTTAATTGTCATCACAGAACCTTCATCCAGCAACTGATGGAAGCAGATGCACAGATCTCCAGCAAAGTCCTGAGCTAAGCTCCCAAAGTTCAGTTGAAGAGAGGGAGCAGCAATAATATAAGCAAAGGGGTCAAGACCATGATACAGATACCCATAGAAACAGCTTAACTGAGCTAATGAGAGCTCACAGGCTCTGGACTAACAGTGAGGGAACAAGCATAGGACCAAACTAGGCCCTCTGAATGTGGGTGACAGTTGTACAGCTGGGGCAGTCCATGGGGCTACTTTCAGTGGGGCCAGAATTCAGCCCTCCTGCTTGGACTGGATTTTGCAGCCCATTTTCTTTAGTGGAATACCTTGCTTAGCTTAGATATAGTAGGTAGGGCTTGGTCCTGCCTCGAAGGCTGTGCTAGACTTTGTTGACTTCCCATTGAAATCCTTACCTTCTCTGAGAAGTGGATGGGGGTTGGGTTGGAGGGAAGGTGAAGGGGGCAGGAAGAGGGGAGAAACTGGGATTGCTGTGTAAAATTTCAATTAAATAATAATAATATAAAAGATAGAGTTGCATGAACTTCCTCTCATTCAAGAAGCTATGCACTTCATCTTAAGTTATAACCATTTTCTCTCTCTTTTCCTGCAACAAATTTCTAAAGTCATTATCTAGTTTTTAACCTTCTCGAGAAAAATGTTTTCAGATATACACAGTCCTTCTGCAATTGTTTTGCTTTTATATAATTTATGCCAAATTTATCTTCATTTTTTACGAGTTTTTGCTACATTTTTTAATCATTTTCAGGTTGTCAGTAATTCCAGTACAGGCTTGTTTGGTTGTTGTTGCTACTGTTTTTATGCTTACCTGAGGCTATCAGTTCTCCAAGGGATGCACACTTAGCTGTGTCTTATAATTATAGGAGGAAGTACACTGTGTTTCACCTGTTATATCTATGCTACTCACACTCTGTCTCCATGGACTGTTAATTCAGTCTCTTGCTAGACAACAACCCATTGATTTTGCTAATGAGTGTTGGGCTTGAACTTTCAGATGGCTCCTATGAAAACCTCATTCCTGTCTCTCCAAATCCCACCCTCTCAGAGAATGTCCAACAAATAGAAGGGATCCAAAAGCCCAGTGCTGCATTCTTAGTGGCTACAGTAACTCCTCCCCTAAAGCCGCCTCCTAAAACATACCATATATGGGCGCAAATGTGGTTTATGGAAGACACGTCAACACCCCTCACCTATAGGGTATTTAAACTCCCTGCTTTGGTTCAGACACATGATTTCTCCTACCTCTTCTTCCGCCTCCATCTCCAGGGACTGGAGGACTTGCCTGGGAGTTGCTTTGCTCAAAATAAACCTTTTCTTTTACTTTTTCAGTTCAGCTTGTTCTGGTTTACTGCATCAGCAGAGAAACCTACGGTTGAGGTTCAAAAAAACCTATTCATGAGATGAAACAGTAACAGGAAATCAGAGGACAAAAGGAAGGAGATGTTCTAAGCCCTGCCCTGTCCACTGTGGCAGCTCCTACAGCGCAAGTGCTCTGTCTTCTCTAGGGAGCATCTCGTCCTTGGTCCCAGCACATATTTATTCTCCCAACATTTCCTTACCTTTCACCTTCAACCTTGAGGTGTGCACTTTGTCATGGAGTACCTAGTCCTTACAATATTCCTTAATTTGGTTTAAAACTCTGTAAATATATTAGCCTCTGTGCCTATAGGTTTAACATCCTTGGTTCGAGAAACCCCAGTATTAAATACTGTTTTAGATGCTGTATTGTTGGTTATGTGCACTGTGTGGATAAGAAGACCATAGTTGTGTCTCTCCTAATTATATTCCTTTAGTCTTATCACTGCTTCCTAACCAATACATCATAGCAAGTAACTATGGTGTTTAGAACATATTAAGTATTATAAAGACCTAGAAGTGATAAGTATATAAGTATTTAATATATGAGAAAATATAAATTAAAAATATTACTACACTGGAGCATCCTCAGGTTTTGGTGTCTGTGGGAGATACTAGAATCAATGTTATAGAGATACTGAAGGAGACAGCAGTTGTAGTCACTTTAATAAAGTCCCTTGAGTTGGAACACTTGAATAGAGGTTTATTCCCCACTGGGACTGACAGGCTTGCCGAATTTCTTCTTTAAAAAGTTGACTTTTTCCAAAATAAATTTCTACATTTACCCAGCATCTAAGGAATCCTTGGGAAAGCCATTTAATTTCAAAATTTAAGACTCTATCATCCATCATTTTTTTCTTTACCCTCAGACTTTCAGAGACTCAAAAAATAACTCTTGTACATGCCTTACTCAGAAAGTTACTGAAGTATATGCTCAAAAAAAAAAATGAGAAAGTAGGCCAAGCAATAATAATATATAGAATCCAGAAAAACATGGAGTCCAACAGGCCGGAGGCAAAGAGACACCCCAGATGATTGGAAGGGAAGTCCCAGATGCCAGAGATGCATCCGAACGGAGCAGGAATACAGGCAACCACCAACCGTGCTGGAACCTGTGCCCACTGTGCTTAACTCCCATCAGAGCGCAAAGATTAAGAGTGGCAGCTCACTCCATAGCAAAGCAACTGAAAGAAGGGAGTCATGATGAGCATGAGAAGGGTAGGAAAATTATATGACAAAAGACACATAGAAAATTATATACATCATCTATGAACAGTGTTACATAAGATGGATTTAACCCAAACCTGGAAACTTGCATTGAGAAGGACAGTAGAGGAGAGGGGGTAAAATCTATTAGCACAGACAGGAGACATGAGGGTACTAATCCCTTTATTTCACTTGAAAAAGTCTAAGCACAACACGTCACTTGATAGTCAAACATGGCATAGAAGTATATTACACAGAAACAAGGAGAGTCATACTAAAAGAAGCATCCCTTAAAATTAAAATTAGCTCATTCTAGGGGGCAGGATCTCAGGTCATAGAAAACAGGAACGAAGGACTAGTATTAAGTTGTTGCAAGAAGTCTTGTTTCAATTTTTATGCTTTGTAAATATTTCTTTGATAAGAAATTAGATGCTGAGAACAGAAAAAGAAAATCAAGAAAATCCAACCCTCTCTTAACAAATAATCAGAAATAAAATAACAAAGCTGTTCTAGGGGAAAAAAAGTGAAACCATTACTGTCAAGGAGTGAATTATGGGAAGTGAGATTTTGCATCCAAAACTCAACAGTGTAAAGGCTCAGGATTTCCCACAAGGGTATTCAGCACAAGTAGGAAAGGGGGTGTAATCTAACTCTGACCCACAGTGTGTTAGAAATCTTACTTCAGCTCAGTCACGACGTTGTACTTTAGGCCAATAATATCAATGTTCATTATATTCTCAATATCAAACCTTTTGAATTTGATCATGTAGTGACTGAAATTAAAGAGCAGCTTTATTCTGTTTCTCACAGCAATTTAATTTTTTCCCTTAGTCATTCTCCTTCCTCCACTCCTACACAGAACACATTTTCCTCAGCATTATGGGGGAGGTTCACAGCATATATCTGGAAGCTCATTCTGAGCACAACAAACCAATTAGCCGCTAAGAAAAGCACTTCAGAGTGCTCTTGCCATTTTTTTTGACTCAGATTCTTGTGTGTGAATCACAACTCAGCACCCAAGAAATGTGTGGCTATGCATCTAGTACTTCAGCAAACTGTGCATCAGTACCGCAGTGTGCATAGCTTCCTTCCAGACCCTGCAGGACCTCAGTCAGGGCACAGCACAGTGAGTACATGTCCGTCAGTGTAATGCAGACACTGTGGGGAATTTATAAGCATTTTACTTCAAAGGTCTTGTGTATATATAAAACTTCACAGAATTCATACACACCAAAAGAAAAGGCAGGGCTTCCACTCTGAGATTTCTAAGCCCCCACTGAAAGCTTCCAGAACTTTAAGAAAACACCTAGATGATGTGGGATTCCCCTCTGTATGCTATGAATATCGTTGGTTAATAAAGGAACTGCTTTGGGCCTATAGCAGAGCTATAAGGAAACAGAGCTAGGTGGGGAAAACTAAACGGAATGCTGGGCAAAAAGGAGGCAGAATAAGAAAGAAGCCTTGTAGCCCTGTCAGAGATAGACACCAAAACTTTAGCCGGTAAGCCACAGTCACATGGCAATACACAGATTAATGGAGATGGGTTAAATTAAGATGTAAGAGTTAGCCAATAAGAAGCTAGAACTAATAGGCCAAGCAGTGATTTAAATAATACAGTTTCTGTGTGATTATTTCGGGGATAAGCAGCCAGGAACTAACTAGTGGCCTCCTCTCACACCTGGACTCCTCTGTGGCAGTCAGAGGAGCGGGCTGGGACCTTGGGACACCTGAATCCCCAAATACCTAAATGTATATGGACAAAGTAAGATCTCTGGAAAGGAAACTGGCTGTTACCAGAATTGATGGGTTCAGAGCCTGGACCCTGGTAACTCAGTGAGCCAGAATAGGCCACCTGCCTTCAATCTACCAATTAGGCAAACGGTAATAAAAAGAAGTAAATGGGAATTTATTTAATGTGAACAGGTTAAGAAGAGGGACAGAGGAACAGCACCCCATCCACTACCACCCTGTCCATCTTTGGTATTCAAATATGAGGTTCGGATCTAAATGAAACCAGTGGTGTTTATAACTAAGCAGTTCAGGTCAAGGTGTTATCCCACCCAACACTTTAGCTTCAATGTCTCCTGCAAGGTGGTTTAACAAGTTGTCAGAGCTGTGTGCAGTCTCTTTGCAGCACACAGATTTCCTTCAACCTGACTCCAGAGTCCCAGATTTTTCCTTCCCTAGCATGATACCCCTGGGGAAAGTTCAGTTTGGGGGTCCACGGCCCCAGTAGTGTGGCAGTCAAGAGCCAGGGCCCAAGCACCTCTTTGGAATGTCTCCATTGTTGCTAATATGGTTAGTTACATCACCGGCGATAACGTGAAAGAAACATGGGTCTTCTGGCTGGCAGTTCAGGGTTTTCCCTACTGTCTTTCTCCTCCTTTCATACTTCAGGCCTGTTCCTACTTATGAGAACTAAAAATGGAGCCCATTCTAGAGAATTATGGAAATGTTACCAGTCTGCATTTTCCCCAAGGGAAGAAGTTTGATAAATTATTTAAATATCCACTTTCTCCACTAAAACATACAGTATGCTTTTTTATCTCTAAGTAAAATGTGGAAACACTTATTTTACCAAGCCATTTATATGCACCATCTTTCTTCTTAAGAGCATTGCTTCTCCCTTATCCATTGCTTCGGAAACCCCGGGAGATGTAATGAGATATTGATTGCCCTCGTTCTTGTCTCCACCCTAGTTTAATGATTCCACAACTTCAGAATAATTTTTGTTCAGGAAGCACAAATTCAGAAATGGGTCCTACAATTTTTTAAGATATCACGTGACATTGGGCATTAGTATTTCGACACATCAGCTCCTGTTTTCTATTTTGTTTTGTTTTATGTCTTCTACAGAAATATAACAGCAACAGCAAGGATTTTCCATTACTGTGACTGGGAAAATGACTCAGTCATGTCCTTGCTGTATAAACATGAGGAACTGTGTTCAGTCCCCAGAACTCAGTGCATGGTAGTGCCTGTACTTGTAAGCCCAGTTATGAGGAAGCGGGAACAGGGGAACACTGGGCAGCATGTCTAGACTAATTAGCCAGGTCCCAGTGAAAGACAAAATCTCACAAAACAAGGTGTACAGAATCCATAGAATAAACCCAAGGTGGACCTCTTGCCTACATAACACACACACACACACACACACACACACACACACACACACACAAATTATTGGCCTCAAATGAGACCTTCCAATTTCCAAGAGATGTGAGCTGCAAAAGACTATAGTTAAACATTAGACTAGGGACTGTGGATACAGCTCAGTGGTAGAGTACCTATCTAGCATATGTAAGACCTAAGGCCCTGGGTTTGATTATCAGTATCACAACGTAAGAGATAAACATTGAGATGGGATGTTTGGGGTAGACACAGATGATCAAATTTTGAGATCTACCATTAGGATAAAATTGGCTCCTAGAAATTCTGTTATATGATTTTCATGGCACCCCTGGCTGGGGAACACTGGGGTGAAAACAATGCAGAGGAGGAGGAGTTGTCAGCCCCTTCAACAACAGAAGTTCTGATCTGATGGGAAATGCTTGGGATTAAAAATAAGGAGTTTTAAAAATAGACCCAAGGCCATTCAGTGGTCTACTAAACCAGCAAGCTTGGATCATTTAGTTAATCTTTGCCTGATTAACACTTTAAAAAGAAATAAATAATGCCATTATGAGAACTCAAACAGGTTGCCCATGTCACATTCTACTGTGTGATGTGGGATTCCCCTCTGTATGCTGTAAACATGATTTATTACCATTGGTTAATAAAGAAGGTTCTTTGGACCTATGACAGAGCAAGGTAGGAATCCCAAGCAGAGATGATAGAGGAGTCAGGGAGACACCATGTAGCTGCTGAGCAGACAGACCACGGAACTTTGCCTGGTAAGCCACAGCATTGTGCCAACATGCAGATTAATAGAAATGGATTAGTGTAAGACACAGAGTTAGTTAATAAGAATCCTGAGCTAACAAGCCAAGCAGTGTTTTAATTAATATAGTTTCAGTGTAATTATTTCAGGTCTGGGCAGCCGGGAATGAACAAGCAGGCTTTGTCTACAGCTGTGTACCTGAAAATTCTTGAGCTACATAAAAATTTCTCTCTTTTTTAAGGAATAAAGATGGAAAATGAAAATGTATGGGTTATTACCAAGTAAAAATGGGTAGCATTTTACCGGAAGTCACAGGAGGCACTTTGATCTCAAGTTCCATGGGTAGCCATGAAAACATGGGTCTGCCTGTGCAGATACACCGTTGAAAGCATCAAGAGGATGAGAAGAAGCTGCCTAACATGGGAAGCCTCCTTGTTTCTCCACTGCTGCCCAAGAAGATGCTCAATACTGAAGCATCTTAAAGCAGTGGTCACATCATTGCCTCCCCAGGACCAAAGCTTGCACCCAACTATGTCTTGCATTGGTCACAGGGTTTAGTCATGTGCTATAATGTGGGGGTTCTACTGAGAAACAGAGATGACCAGGCCTCTTCTCCTGATACCCAGTTCTTCTCCCCAGGTAATCTCTTTAGTAGGATAGCCAAATTTCTTATGTGGTAGCTCAGTCCACAGAGCAGGTGTTCTGGAAGAAGAGGCTTAGAAAACCGGCTTTCATCATGGCTTTGGCTCAAAGTCCAAGAATTCTACTTACTCCACATCCTATGGCAGAAAATTTTATACCACTGCAAATATAATAATGGGGTCAAGAGATGCCCTGGTATATCAGAAACCTCTGCCTAGCTGCCTCAACAGCTGCACAGAGCATCTTCACTAAATAGATGTCAAGTGGCTGAAGGAATACATAAATGATCGCCCTCCATCCAGGTTTAAGTTTGTGGTTTATCTGTCTCTTTGTTTATTTCTGTTCTTGGCTCAATGAACTCAAGAAGTATTCTGTCTGTGGCTGGCTCACTGGCAGCTGTCTAAAGAAGGCTGAAGAACTCTGGGGCACCCTGACTCTGAGACAGATTATTTTTTCCACACCCACTTAACCAGCAACTATGCTGAAGAACTGTTCACACCCTTCTGAAGGAGTCACTGCTGATTCTGGCACCCAGTATTTTATAGTGAATAAGCTTTGACATGGCCACAACCAACTTAACTTGGAACTGCTTATTTTCAAAATACTGACAACTTATTTTATCCAGGACCCCTTAAAAGTAGGATCAATATTGCCCTCCCAATCCTGCCTCTCTCTCTGTCTCCCTCTCTCCTTCCCTCCCTTTCTTTTAGTGGCTCCACTCAATTCTTACGGAAAGACAATCATTCACACATTTGCTCACTTTCTACACTCATATCTCAGTCATGAAGCCCAACCAGCCCTCTGGGAGGAACCTTACAGACAAGTACTCAGCAGACACCTGCAGAGGAAGAGAGTGTGTAGATGATGCTCTATGTTTTTCTACCTAAGGGTGCCTTTTAGGACAGAAAGAAAGGCTTATAATGTTCTTCCCCACTACAAGAAAAAATAGGGAATCTGGGCTAGTTACTTTTGCTGCAGTAGTAGAATACCACGACCAAAATCAACTTCTCGCAGGGTTTGTTTTGGCCTATAGTCTCAAAGGTGGAGATCATGATGATGGGGGAGACATAGCAGCAGGCTACTGGGGTACAAAGCTGAGAGATCACAACTTTGATCACAAACACAAAGCAAAGGAACTGAACTGAAAGTGGTTTCTTTCTTCAGCAAGGCTGCATCCTCTAAAGGGTCCATAACATCCTCAAACAGCAGCAAGAAACAAGTATTCAAGTAAGAAACAAGTATTCAAACACCTGAGCCTATGGGAGACATTTCTTATTCCAACTGCCGCATTCCACTCCCTGGTCCCCATGGGCTCATGGACACATCATAATACAGAATGCATTTAGTATAACCTTAAAACTCTCCATAGTCTTTCATGATCTCAACACTATGCAAAAATCCACATTCTTTCCTGAGACAACAGTCTCTTTGTTGGGAACTGCAGACCACCAGACCCTGGATTTCTTGTAAACAACTTGTTTTCCTCTGCTCTGAGCACAAGACCCTGATGGCAGGGGAGTGGGTTCTGATGAGTCTGCAGCTGAAAGATCCCGAGAGCTGGGGCCTGGCCAGAGCCCTATATAAGCTGCCCCTGAGCACAATAAAGGGGCATTCTTGGGGAATTCAAGGAGGATCTGCATCTCTGTCTGTGTGTCTTTGTGTGTTTAAATCTCCAGGCCTTTGCCTGGGTAGCAAACGAACCATCTCTTAGTGCACCGCTGCACTACAAGCGTAGTACCGTAGTACACATAGTACAGGTGGACACTACATCTCTTAACTATAATACCCTGGAAAAAAAAAGCAAATTGCAAGCTTCCAACACACAACAGGACAGAATATACATCCCTACTCCCAAGTGGAAGAAAGGGGACATGGTGAGGAAAAAGGGACCCAATAAAGACCAAAATCCAGCAGAGCAAATACCAAATCCTGTACTTCTATGTCAGATGTCAGGTATTGGGTTCCTAAGGATTTAGACGCCTTAGAACTTTTAGCTTTGCTGCCCATCACATACATATCTCTCTTTGGTGGGCTCCACTCTGTAGGAAACACTCCTTGGCAACTGTCTCTATTATCTTCAATATCTTGTGATCCCCCTTGCAACCCAGGCTTCACTTTTATAGCTTTATACAAAGTCCTCTCAGGTGCATCTGCTCATGGTGACTTTAGCACTGCCATAATTTACCTGGCTTCCGTGGCTCTCTGGAACCACAGAGGAAGAATCCATGAGCCTCTTCACTCTTCCATCTTTAATGCTTCCATAGCCAGCACCATGTGCACAACACAGGCAAATCTGACTGCTGACTTGGGGTAGAAATGGCTCCCTTGAGTCACATCTATACCAGATTTTGTATGCTACTGTTCTCTGGGAGACATAAAACTCCTTAGGTTCCTGTTCACTTTTGGCAGCTTAGTTCGGGGAAGACTTGCCCTCAGGACACCTTTCTTACTGCTCCAATGAAGGGCAGGAAGCCTTCACCTAATGGCTCTAATCCCCTTAACAACGACAGTCCCTCTTTCAGCACAAGTTTTGACTTCCTAGTTAAGCTCTGAGGTGTTCTTTTTATCTCCAAGATGTACATTTTTTATTTCTTTCTGCCCCTCTTGCTCTTTTTCACTGTAGACTCATATAAAAGTTATTAATAATAACCACACCACATACTCAAAGTTATGCCATCTCGGAATGCTTTTAAATTTAGTTCATGCAGGCCCTTAGGACAAGGGCAGAAGGCAGATATATTCTTTACCAAAATATCACAACATGACCTCCTAACCCAGTTACTATGAAAGTCCTTGTTTCTGTCTGAAACCTCATGATCTGGGTTATCACAATGTCAATGTAAAGGATTGAATCTATGACAACATGTGACAGGCAGTAACAAGTTGCCACAGTGTTCATGAGGATAGGGATCTAGACAGCATTAAGAACCATCTTAAAGAGTGGAAAGTCCCATTATTGGGTATAAAAGTCACTTTCAAGGTTTAAATAGAGACATGGATCATTTCTTGCCTGTCTGTGTAACTTTTGAATTAGACAGCACAGAGCATGGAAATGTTAAATATCACACAGACATAAACTGAATATTTCCTGTATACTTGACTCTGCAATGATTAATAGAGATTAATCGTTATCTCTATTGATTAATAGGTGTGTAATAAAAGCATATTGTATTAAGTTAACTAGACTTACAGCATCAACTGTCCAGACAATGTAAAAGTGGGAACTGTCATTGTAGTTTCGACAAAGAAATACAAAATTGTAAGCATAAAGAAGTTTAGTGCAGAAGGAGGCTTTGAACATAGGAATTTGATTTTTCTTTTCAGCTAAATGATCAAAACAGATAGACTTAGGTAACAGAACGAGGAAACATGGCTTTTTAAGTGGTTAAAGAGCTAGAGAGGATTCTGTCAACACTTTAGGGGAGAAAAAATAAACCACACACACATACAAAAAAATGATTCTTCTAATAACTGAGCTAGAAAAGAGAATTAACAATAAATGAGAACAGATGAAATACTGAACTCAGCCTTTGCAGAGAAAATGAGAGGAAATAATTTAGAATCTTCGGGAGTAATAAAATTCTTGCAAAATACTTCATAAGAGTAGAAGCCTAAAGAGGGAGTAAACCTTCAACTAGTTCATCATTTGTAAATAGCCAGCCCATAGTCTCACCAGGCATGTCTACACCAGGAATCAGGGGCAGAGGTAGTTTTCTCTCCATTTGCTTTGGCTCCTGAAACAATGTCCCTGAGACAGACTAAATGTGCTGGAGCAAAACAACCCCACAGAAGCACAGCCCTGGAGTGGTGCAGCCACATGCAGGGAACACAAAGGCTGGGGCAGATTCATGATTACAACCTCCCCTGCTGCTAGAGGACCTAGTGAGTCCTTCCAGCTGCACTGGGAGGCTACAGATGACCTTTCTGAACTTCACTTTACCTCCTTCTGTGAGGTGGATGCTGATTCATCCAGAAGCAAGTTCTTTCTCCCTTCCAACCTTCACATGCCTCGTGTTTTCTCTGCCTGATATTTTCTGTAAAATTGATGGAAGAGGAGAAAAGAGAAAAAGACAATAGGGGAAAGGGGAAAATGATGTGTGTATGTGAGGTATACATATGTAACACACACATGAACACACATGTTTGTGGGATTCTACATGTACATGGAAAATAGTCGAGACGATAGTCCACCACAGCATCAGTGATAACCTGGCAATATTGCTTCAATCTTCACTCAGTGGTTAGTACGGTGATGATTAGAAGTCTCAAGATATTGAAAACTCAAGGCTTCTAGAAGGTTGTTAGATAGGGAAGGAACATGAATGACAAGAATGAAAATGAGAAGTGGAGTGACCTGGATTAGAATTGGTAGGTAGGCATCAACTGGTGAGAAAATCTGAAGGGATGGGGAACTCCCCCACTGAAGCAAAATAATAGTGTATTTATTTTGCGGAAAACAATAGTGTATTTATTTCAGGGGATTAAGCAACTACACAGTCATATAGCAAAGAAACCATCATACAGGGAAAGACAAAGAGGAGAGAGAAGAAAGGCAGTGTTTGAACCAATTACAGGGACCAAACAATGAAAACCAATTTTGGTCAGAATGATCATGAATGAATGAATATGAAAACAAACCAAGCTTTCTAAGTGTCTTCCTAATGTCTCTCAAGTGACTTTCTTCATGGAAAGAGGAAGAATTACTGCATTTTATGAGTTGTTTCAGTGTGGACAAGACTTTTGAAGAGATAATTTGCAATCCAGCTGCAGGAGATGGTAAAACTCAATCATGATATAATCTCGTCTGTCTGTCTGTCTGTCTGTCTGTCTGTCTCTGTCTGTCTACCTGCCTCTCTCTCTCTCTCTCTCTCTCTCTCTCTCTCTCTCTCTCTGTGTGTGTGTGTGTGTGCATGTGCATGTGTATGTGTGTGTGTGTGTGTGTGTGTGTGTGAGATAATCTTTCCAAACATAAGTGGGTATTGTTGAAGGCTGCTCATTCATTTCCAACTGCCCAGACTCGAAATAGCCACACAGAAACTGTATTAATTAAATCACTGCTTGGCCTATTAACTCTAGCTTCTTATTGGTTAGCTCTTATATCTTAAATTAATCCATTTCTATGATTTTATACTTTACAATGAGACTCATGGCCTACCTGTAAGGTTCCAGCTGGTGGCTCACGTCTTTCCCTCTGGTAGTTACATGGTTTCTCACTGACTCCACTTTCTTTTTCCAGCATTCAGTTTAGTTTTCCATGCCTAGCTCTATTCTGCCCTATCACAGGTCAAAGCAGCTTCTTTATTCATTAACCAATGGTATTTACAGCATACAGAGGGGAATTCCACATCAAGTGGGAAATTAGTAAAGCAAACCCAAGTGAAAAGAATTTAGTATTCTCTCTGAATGTTTATAGCAGATACCCCCAGGTGACAAGTAGGCTGGTTTCAGTCACTCTGGAAAGAGCTGACCTCATGGAACTTGGACTGCTTTGAAGAAGCACATGTTTTCACAAGTCAAAAAAGTTAAAGTGCATGAAGGGTAAAGCCCAAGGAGACAATCCTATGTGCACATGCATGGTCAATAATGTGAGAATGTTCATAGCCCACTTCTCCTGGAGTGGCAATGAAGAATCTGAGGAAATGATTTACCTCAGTAGAAAAACCAAATAGTCGTTTTCATAAGACCATCATAATGATAAAATTCTTGGTTTTGATCAAATGAAAGAGGTGTCAATGTTAGAAGTCGACCCTGACTTTACAGAGGAGAAAAAAATCAGGGAAGAGGAATGCCTGTCCTCTACAGTAAGGTCACATCTGATATGATGCCAGATTGAGTACAGGCTACACCAGAGGTGCACAGGGAAGCAAAGACAATAGCAAGTGAATGGTTAGGCGCCCCCTTATGGACACTCAGAGAACTAAGAAAAATTCTCAATATATGTTCCTATTCTTTTATGTTTTTCTCCTTTAGAACTCAACTCCTGTAAAGACACTGGCTTCACCCAGGTAAATAGAACGATTGTAGTGAGTACTCCAGAAATGGTTGTGGGCAGTTGTTTAACCCAAGTACTTTGAATGTTGCCCCATTGTGCCCTAGCCCCCATTGTTTCTAATAAGAAGTCAGCTGTAGGTCACACAAAGATTCCTTCCTGAGTGATGGTCCATTCTGCTGCTGTTTTTAAGAATAAATTCACTGAATGAAGATACCAAAATTAGATTGTCAGGCCCAGACATATAATGGTGGAATCCAGGAAGACCCATGCTGCAGCCATGCCACTGAGACCAACCTGACTCACCTGCCCACTTGCTTGAGAACACAGACAGAGCCAAAGCTTTTTCTGATGGCTTTGACGCCCTCTCTGGGAGGCCCTCAAGCAAGAAACAAAGAGCCTACAATCTGACCAGTCAAGAAATAAGCAAGATTCACGTGCATAGAGGCAACTCTAATTGAACTCCAGGGTCATTAACAATAAAAAAAATTAAAAAGCTAAAAGAGTACAGGAAACTTAGAGAAAATGGGGGATATTAGTGTATGAATATGATCAATATAAATTTTGTATATATAGTATGTGTACATATGTATATATACACAAATATAATACAAGTTTGGTATAACTGCATAGAACTTTAAAACAAACAATATTACTACAAAAGAGAAAAGGAAATGTCTGTAGCATACAACAGGCTTATTGCTCTGCCCCCTTTGTATATGAACAGAATGTCATATGGAGAAAGTGACCCATGAACTTGGGAAATGTAAGATTGTAGTATGAGGGCTGGCTTGTTGGGGTTTCTGTCCCACCCAGTACCCCAACAAGCCAGCAAGTCCCAAGGAAAAATCACGCACAAGACTCCATAAGGTTATAAACTGATTGGCTCATTAGGTCAGGCTACTTATTAGCTCTTATAACTTATGTTACCCCATTATTCTTATCTACGTTAGCCACATGGGCTCATTACCTTTCTCAGTGTGACAGCTTACATGTTGCTTCTTCCGTGGTCTGCACAGGAATGGCAGAGGAACCTCTCTGCTTCCCAGAATTCTCCCAGTCTCTTTGCTCCACCCCTACTTCCTGTCTGGCTTTCCCGCCTATACTGCCTGCCTGGCCAATCAGCGTTTTATTAAAATATGATTGACAGAATACAGATAATTCTCCCGTACCATTTCCCTCTCTTTTTTTTTAAACAAAGGAAAAATACCCATAATCCATTTGTTGGGAATGTGGGCGTAGTATTTCAGGCTACTTCCTGCTGGTTGGGGGCACTGATAGTCTTAAGGGGACCTAAAGAAAATTTAGAGTTATAGTCAAGTCCTGACTGAAGTATCCTGGGAGTCTTGATCATCTCAGGCAGCAGTCTTGAATCAGTTCTGGATGTAGAACTCTGTCATCTGGGCCATCTGTTCCTGTCGATTTCTCAGGTGGCCTCCCTTGGTCAAAGATGATTTTTCTTAACTCTGAATAAATCCATAGCCTCTCATTTTCTGTGGAAACAAAAGCAGAATCTCTTCTCCAAAGTAACATACCTTTTGACTTCAGTTTTGAAGCCAAGGTATTTTCAAAATGTCTATCTTGGGTTAGTTCAGCAGCATTTATAAACAAATGTCTTTTGGTGACTTTTGCTCCTTCCTCAGCATTCAAACAATTAAAAGAGAGCATAACACACAGTATCAAGATTCTCTCTGTATTTTCCATCTTTATGCAGCTTTATTTTACTTCTATTTCTTTTATTTTTACTTTTACTTTTTGAGACAGGATCTTTGTATATCTTTGTCCTGGAATAACACTGTAGACCAGGCTGTCTTTGAACTCACAGAGATCCTCCTGTCTCTGCCTCCCCAGTGCTGGGATTAAAGGTGTATGCTACCACACCTTGAACTCACAGAGATCTGTCTCTGCCTCCCAGGCATTGGGATTAAAGGCGTGTACTACCACACCTTGAGGTCACAGAGGTCAATCTACCTCTACCCCTTGAAGTCACAGAGGTCAATATGCCTCTGCCTCCCAGGCAATGGGATTAAAGGTGTGTACCACCACACCCAACTATTCTCTTTCTTCCTTTTTTTTACATTAAGAACTTTAACTTTTAGCCTGCATATATTTTTAACACACTGTAAAATATTTAGAGGTTTTCTTCCTCTTTGAATCTCTCTTTACTGTATATCTCTCTTTTTCTGACCACATGAGCCTTTAATTTACTAAGCAATATGGAGAGCAGTGGCTTTGACGGCTAAATCCTCGTGGTTGAGGTACCAGCCAGAGCTATGTTTACTGCCACAACTCTATGGTGTTTCAAGGTCCTTGCTAGCAAGCAAGCTGCAGCATTCTGCTCACAGACCACACTCAGTCGGACTGCCTGCCTGAAAGAGTCAGAGATTGCCCTGGCAGGACGGCCCAGAAAGCCGGCATTTTAAAACAGCGCAGCGTTTTTCCTGCTACGACTGAAAACCGAAAAGCATGCGTTCAGCTTTTCATCAATACCATTTAAGTGTTTCGCGGCAGGACCTCTTATAGGAGCTACAAAGTTTTGCAGCTAAAGCTGAGTTAGGAAGCCTCTCTTAGATGAGAGCATTTGCTTGCCTCTAGCAAGCAGAACAGACCCGAGAAATTGCTGCCACCAAGAAACCATGCAATGCTGTTATTTTGTTCTAGAATTACTTCCCAAGCTGTCTCAAGCTTTATGTGGATACAGTTGTCCACACGTTGGCGCCATATGTAGTATGAGGGCTGGCTTGTTGGGGTTTCTGTCCCACCCAGTACCCCAACAAGCCAGCAAGTCCCAAGGAAAAATCACGCACAAGACTCCATAAGGTTATAAACTGATTGGCTCATTAGGTCAGGCTACTTATTAGCTCTTATAACTTATGTTACCCCATTATTCTTATCTACGTTAGCCACATGGGCTCATTACCTTTCTCAGTGTGACAGCTTACATGTTGCTTCTTCCGTGGTCTGCACAGGAATGGCAGAGGAACCTCTCTGCTTCCCAGAATTCTCCCAGTCTCTTTGCTCCACCCCTACTTCCTGTCTGGCTTTCCCGCCTATACTGCCTGCCTGGCCAATCAGCGTTTTATTAAAATATGATTGACAGAATACAGATAATTCTCCCGTACCATAAGATTACCATTAGGTCTGTAATGGAATGCAAGGCAGATGACACACTATTCCTGTAGGTTGAAAGATGTTCTGTCTTCAACTCATGGGATCCTCTTACCACACAAACCTTGCCAGGGTCCAAAGGCAGTTTTCTTAAGAGACACTGTCCAAAGACTCAACCTGAGATATCGTCTATCTCTATAAACTACATGGCCTTTTTTATTCACTCACACTTTCTCCTCCCTCCCATAAATATACCCTGTTGTAGCTGCTGTGCACGTATGCATGCATATGTTCTCTATCTCTCTCTATCATCTATCTATCAACTATCTATCTCTATCTTCAATCTCTATCATCTATCTATCTCTATCATCTATCATCTAACTATCTTCTATCTCTATCATCTGTCTTCTATCTCTATTATCTATCATCTATCTATCTTCTATCTCTATCATCTATCTATATCTATCTATCATCTATCTATCTTCTATCTCTATCATCTATCTATATCTATCTATTATCTATCATCTATCTATCTTATATCTCTATCATCTATCTATATCTATCTATTATCTATCTATCCTCTATCTCTATCATCTATCTATATCTATCTATTATCTATCATCTATCTATCTTCTATCTCTATCATCTATATATATATCTATCTATTATCTATCTATCCTCTATCTCTATCATCTATCTATATCTATCTATTATCTATCATCTATCTATCTTCTATCTCTATCATCTATCTATATCTATCTATTATCTATCTGTCTTCTATCTCTATCATCTATCTATATCTATCTATTATCTATCATCTATCTATCTTATATCTCTATCATCTATCTCTATCAAACATCTATCTATCTATCTCTCAGCTTGTGTATTAATGTGATATTTCTGAGGAATGATATGTTTCTTAAACCATCTCTTTGTCCTCCCTTCTAATTACTTTTCTAGAATATAGTGAATGCTCTAGACCAGCAGTTCTCAACCTGTGGGACATGAAACCCTTGGGGGTTTAATGACCCTTTCACAGAGGTTGCCTAAGAAAAACACAGATTTGTATTATGATTCATAACAGTAGCAAAATCACAGTTATGAAGTAGCAACAAAAATTTTATATTGGGGATCACCACAAATAGTTTTAGGTTGTGGGGTATCACAACATGAGAAAGTTTGTTATAAGGTCACAGTTTTAGGAAGGTAGGGAGTCACTGTTCTAGATACAGTGAGTAGCAGCCTCAGTCGTGACAGAGTACCTGCCCTTGCCTGAAGTTAGGACTATGAATGACTTCAGTCTGCTTGCTTCATCTCCTTCTAAGAGCAATTAAAAGAGTGGATGCTTAATATCTCCATGTTACAGACATCCTCGTACAAGACAGAAGGGTTTTTTTTTAAATGCAGTATCAAATGATGCACTTTCCTGAGGCAGAACCAGGATTCATTCTCATGTGTCTTCGATGCCAGAATCTGTTCTCTCCCTATAGAACAAATGCACCAACTTGGCACCCACAAACACAAATCGCTCCTAATGTGACTCAAGTATAAAGCGACAGACACACACTTCCTGAGCCCCAACTTAAACTCTTGTGCTCCTATTGCTGGCTATCTTCCTCTTGCCCCCCCAAAAAAATGGATTCTGGGATCCTAATACCTCATATATAAGCTAAATGCAATGGAAGCCAAGAACGTGTCATGGCCTACCCAAAAGTCCTGTGTGAATCCAAGACAGAATGGAACAGAAAGAAGCCTGGCTCTCAGGACATGGTGCCTTTTTATTGTTCCCCAATTTTTCTTATGATGCAAAGCAAGCTCAATATTCCGTGCAGAGAAACCCTTCAAGCAAGTGCACATTTCCTACTACCAAATCCAAAATCATAAAGTGGCAGGTTCTTGTTATTCACTGTGTTAATGGTAAGGAAAATGCATCAGAATCTGGGCTTATTTCCTTTATTCTGATCTGTTCCCAGTCCTCTTACCAAAAACCTATTGTCAAAATGATTTTGAGTTAAATCTCTCAAATAAAGGCTCTCCATAGTATCCTTTCTGAGAGGCAGATCAGTTAGCTTTTAAAAGGTATAAGAAAATACCCAAGGCTAGAAAGATTATAAAGCAGTGGAACATTGAGTATAACATTTCTCTCTGGAGAATCTCTAGAGAACTACATTAATGCCTCCTACAGGAAGTGCCCTATTAACCTAACAACCTTTCATTAAGACCCAGCTCTTCAAGGTCCTACTACCTCTCAACATCACTGCACCTAGAACCGAACTTTCACTATATGAACCCTGGACAGACAAACCACGTCCAAACTATTTCATGGATGAGTCCCAGCCAAACACCCATTCTCTGGGGAACAAACGTGGAATTAGCAACCTTCTACTGAGTGCATTTGCTTCCTGTGCCCAGTGTCCTGACTGCTTTAGATAAAGAAGACTCATCTCCTCTATTTCGAGCTAGAGGAAATGAAGTCTCTGGTTAAGCAGCCTGCTGCCCCACCCATCACAGACTGTCAGCCTGCTCCTTAGTTCATGCTGTGCTTCTGCGGTCGTTCACCTGACAGGACAGTGTCATCACTTGGAAGATAACGTGCTTCATCGCCCCTCTTCAGGAGTACATCTTCACAGAATCAGAGGAAACCAGCAAAGGGTGGCTCCTGTGTGTGTGTACACACACACACACACACACACACACACACACACACACAATACTGAATAGATAAAAAATATATCAGGGCAGTAATGTTTTGGGGAAATGTGATAGTGCTGTCTGGATGTCCAGTAGTGGCAGACAGCACAGTTGAACTTGGTTCTTTCCCATGTCCTCTGGAAGAGGGGCACTAACATGTTGACTCTTTCCAAAATTGATTCACCCTACGGTTGCACGGTGTTGGCAGAACTGTTTCTCCTCCTGCTAATTAAAAACAGGTGCACTTGCCTGAGCCTTGTACTGGAGGCCGTTTCTGTTGCCTGGTTGCCCTAGAGACTGCCAGTCTCCACAGCCAATCAGGTTAGGGGAAGAGTTCTGCTTCATTTGCATGGGAGAATGGGGGTTTCACCTGAGGTGATTTATATTTAAAAAAAGAAAAGAAAAAGAAAAATGTGCCATAACTGTTCTCTAAAAGAGGGGAAAATGACAAGATTGAAAGGAATTTGGCAAAAATTAAAAAGCAGAGAAGAAAAATGAAGCTGGCTGTTTCTTAGGGATAAAGGAAAAGGCAAAGACTTCAACTAAGCCAGCACCTTAGAGGCTTAGGTCCAGGGCTAGTATGTTCTCTCTGCCTAACACCAGAGGAAGAAAATATGTCTCTTTTAAGTGTATGACTTTATTTCCATCTTCAAGAGATGAGGCCCAAGGCGCCAGCAAAACCAAGTGCTCCAAGCCATTAAGTAAGCACATGATTAATGATGACTGTCAACTGAAGGGGACTAAAATCGTCACGGAATCAAACTCCCAGGCAAGGCTGGGAGGAGTTTCCGAAATTATGTTAATTGAGATAAGAAATTGTGGGTGAGACTATTCTAAGGCCTGGGGTCCTTGGTTGAATAAAAAAGAGAAAGTGAACTAAACACCAACTTTTACCTCTCTCTACTTCCCAGCTGTGGTACCACATACAACTGGGCAGCTTTCATTTCCTGCCACCATGACCTCTCGGGCATAGTGAACTGTCTTCTCAAACCCGGAGTAAAAATACATCTTTCTTTAATTTGCTATTGTCTGGTAATTTGCTAAGAACAGTTGCTTTCTTCCAAAGGAATTAAGGTCAGTTCCCACCATCCCTATCAGATGGTTCACAACTGTCTATAATTCCAGCTTTATGGTATCCAGCTCCTTCTACTGGTCTCTGCAGGGACACACACACACACACACACACACACACACACACACACACACACATATAAAATAAAATAAAAGTAGCTAACTCAGTAGGATGAGTCATGATTCATCACTAGTTTTCCCAGTCTCTTACTCCTCAGTCTGATTCTATGCTCTGGTCCTCAAAGTCTTCTATAAAATGAGGAATTTTTGCCTCCTTGGGCATCAGTCTTGCCCTATGGATCTATAAATTCTGTAAATTTATACAATTTATACAATTTATACAGATATTATAAAATCTGTAAATTCATTCAACTGTGATAGGAGAGGGTATTTTTTCCCTACAGTCTAATCCTATAGAACCAGTCTCTCTGCAAATCCAAGCTCCTACCAAAGGAGAGGGAGGGAAAGGGGGAAAAAAAGGCCCCAGAACAATAGCCCTAAGATTTAATTTGGTTTTGAGCTTTGTGGTTAGGCAGATCAGAAGCTGACATTTAGAATGGATGATTCAGTTGTCAAAATGAAAACCTGGTTTATAGTGGTTAGAATCGGTGCTCTAAAAATTATCATCTGATCTTCCCCATACTTTTTAGTTTACAGCTCTCAAGCCAATTTAATTGGATTCGCCTTCAGTGAGGCTGTTTATTACCGTCTGGCAAGGCAGACTTTTGAAATTATAAGAGACTTCAAAATTGTAGTGGAGATCATGACGAATCAAGAGATGAGGGTCCCCATATTCCGTGGGAATTTACCCACCCAGTATGCAGTGGGGGACAGGAGGCTAAATCAGTGGATTACCCAGAATGACTTGGCTGGGTTATAACTTTGAAAAAGTTGAGCAAAATCAACTCCTCTTCCCCAAGTTAATCACTTGAGGATTTGAAAACCTGTCTCTCTCTCTCTCTCTTCCTTCCTTTGAACAAAGAAACTCAAAGTTACCTTTCTGCACCTTCCCCTCCCATTTAGCTCTCAAGATGCTGTGGAAATCAAAGTTTCCAGTCATCTCCAAGCTTTTCAAGATCACTCGACACAGCTGTCACTCAGCAGCCCTGAAGGAGCTGTGAAGAAGTGGAAATTGCATTGGTCTTGAAGTACAAAATGTGCCTTTGTCTCATCCCTAGCTTATTTGACCTTGAACAACTCACTTCTACAGTGAGCTTAAGATTTTTCTCTCCAGAAGACAAGAAAGCAGCACTTCCCATCTACCTTGGAAACCCAGAATGGATGCAAGAGAGACAAATGAACGTGGCAGTTGGTTGCATGGAATGTTTTGGAAGGTTCTGCCTCGGAGAACCACACAGGTGGAACAGTGGTGGCACAGGACAATATGTAGAGTGCGGGTCACAAGGGTCCATAGCCCAGCACCGCCACTGACAACACTTTCCTGTGACCTCTGGGACAAAATTACCTCTCCTATAAAATATGAGAATGGTGTTACCCACTAAAGGAAACAATTTAAGGCCCTTTAGTTACCACTCAATAAGAAAGCAATGAAGCTCCCTTCTGGGGTCTAATGTTTGAGCGCTCAGATTCTATAGCAAGATTTGGACACAAATCCCACTTGGACATCTTCCTATACAGTGTCCAGCCTTGCAGAGCACCTGTTTCCTCTTGTAGAATGGAAAGAATCATGGTACCTAGTGCACAGAGTCATCACGAGCGTTCGATGAGCAAGCATGCTGTGTGGAGAGTGTTTGGGAAGGTGTAAATAGAGGTGCCAGTCATCAAAATCCATTCAAACTCTGCTCTGTTCAAGCAGCAATAGTTGAGACAATGAGTTCTAGGAAATGACACCCTTCGCTACATCATCTCAAAAGTACAAACTATTACAGTTTGGGAAAAATCTACTTCCAGCATATGCATTCAAACAGAAGGCAGAAACAAAGGGTCCTATTAGCTGATCATCATGTCAAAAGACCCAGAAATTTGGAAGGGAAAAGCTTGGATGGTGTTCTAGTCTTGTTGATGATGCTACAATCAGATATACAAAAGCAACCTTAAGGCAGAAAAGGGTTTTTTTTTTTGCTTTTACTTTTTAATTATAACTCACAACAAATTATTGCAAGGAAGACAAGGCAAGAAACACTTGGAGCGTCTTGAAGAGGTGAAAGATATGCATGATTTCTACTCAACTACCTTCCTCTACCCTTACACAGTTGAAGAATCCTGCCTAGAAAAAGTGCCCCATATTGTAGGAGGAGGCTGACCGCTTGTTCTTCCCAGCTGCCCGGCTTGCTTAGTCCCAAAATAACCACCCAGAAACTGTATCCATTAAATCACTGCTTGGCCCATTAGCTCTAACTTCTTATGGGCTAACTCTTACATCTCAGTTTAACCCATTTCTATTAATCTGTGTACCACCATGTGGCAGTGCTTACCAGCAAAGAATCAGCATGTCTTACTCTGGCGGCAGCTCCATGGTGGCTCCCTGACTCTTTCCTTCTCCCAGCATTCAGTTCTGTCTTCCCCGCCTACCTAAGTTCTGCCCTATCAACAGGCCAAGGCAGGTTTTTTATTCATTAACCAAGAAAAATAACACAGAGAGTGGACTCTCACATCACCATATAGTGTACTGGGTTCTCCTACATCAATTAACAATCAAACAGTCCTCCAGAAACATGACCACAGGTCACCCCATTGTGTAGTTAATCCCCCATTGAAACCCTCACTGATTCTTTGTAATGCCAATTCGAGGTGAGAATTAGCCATCACAAGTGGTCATGACATTCTTTCTTCTTTGGATTATATCTTTCCCGTCAGTCACTATAGAGCTCAGAAACTCATCCACATTCAGCCCTGCTTTCTCTGTATTAGACTGTGGAATTTCTCTATATGTATTTATGTTTTCTTTAATATATCTTTTATATTATATATAATTAATTACATATATTAATTACATATAATATATGTTTTCTTTAATACATCTTTTCTAATCCCAGGGTCCTACAATGTCCACTCACTACATGATGGTTTTTAGTTGGAATAATAGTATAAATCACTGTTTTATATTCTGTCTGTCCCATACTCTGGTCTGGAGTTATTTTATTTCAAACAACACAAGAGAAACAGAGTGGTACTTCCCGAGAGCATCTGAAAGAGCAGTTTCTCATTTCCTGCCCCTATAAATGTACATCCTTAAAATAGAATTGTGCAAAACAGTTTCTTCTGAAAGCAGGTTAATATGGGCATGAAATAATGGGGTAAAAGTTATAAAGAAAGGGCGCTAAACCTTCGACAAAACCTGTTTATGAGACTGGATCAAATTTCTGTCGGTGAAGACAAACTTTCACAGGTGCTGGAATTAGTTATCACCCAGGCACTCGAGTCACAAATATTTACTGAGAGTCTATCATGATCCAAGGGCTGTGGCTGGCATCAGTATCCGCCATCACGGGGTGGGGGGGGTTGCGGGTGAGGGCATGTGAAAGCAGTTAGTAGGTTGTGGGCATGTGCTGGGTAGACCTAAGCATGGAGGATGGTTGGAGTTCAGGAGTCGGTGCTGGGAGGGATCAAGGAGAGTTTCCTGGAAGAAAACCCAAGATGACAGTCTTTAGAGATGAGTGAGTTTGAAGCAGGGAAAGAGCAGGTCTTGACCATAAGGAAGAGTATAGTCCCAAAACCAAAGGTAAAATAGTTGGGAGAGAAGGCATATGTAGAACAGGTGCGAGACAGAGTACAGAGTGTGTATCGGGAGCTTGTTTTGCTGCTATGACCAAACACCTGGCCAAAGAAACTGAAGGGAGAAAAGGTGTATTTAGCCTCAAGGTTTAAGGGTACAGTTCATCACGGTGGGGGAAGGCATAGTGGCAGAGTGCCAGGCAGCTGGTCACATTGTATCTGCCGTGAACCCAGAGGGCAGTGAATCCTTGTACTGAGCCAGCTTTCTTCCTTTTAATCAGCCCAGGACCTCAGCCTATGGAATGGTGTTCCCTACAAGTAAGGAGTCTTCTTGTCTCGATTAGTCTAACCTAGGAACTCCTTCACAGATATGGCCAAACTTTAATTACTGAGTGATCCCAGATCTGCTAAGTTCATGATCAATATTAACCTTCCCAGACTAGCAGGAAAAACGAGACAGGAAAGCTAAGACAAGACCACTAATAGCTATGAAAACTAAACTAAGATTAATTTCTACTTTATGAGCTATGGGAAGCCATTAATAGACATAAAGCAAAGCAGCAATGCTATGGTGTTGATGTATCCCCAGCAAGCTATGCACTGGAAACCTAATCGTCAATGCAACGGTGCTGCTTCTGACTCGAGAAATGGTGGATAATAGTGTACTTCTTTCAAATAGGGGTTCAGAAGGTAATTAGCTAGGCATCATCATGTGTTTATTTGGGGCACATTGAGTAGAAGTGGCTTGAGTATGGACGTCTGTGAATCCAGCTGGAGGCACTAAATCAGCAATTGTTATAAACATGCAGAAGGTCAGGGATATTTCACTCTTCACCTTCTGGGTCTTTCTATTTATCTGTTCACTATCCGGTGCATTTTGTGATTTTTGTTTCGAGCAACCTCATTACAGAGTATTTGTTATATGGCAAAATCTCACTGATACAGGGGTTGTCCTTGCAGACACAGGTTGGAAAGGGAAATGAAAGGCAATTTCCTCTGGCAGTGTTGGGACTGGCCTTCAAAAGGCGGCAGCAAAGAGAGGAAGCAGCCAAGTGGTGGATTTAACTTCATTCCTTCCTGTTCTATATCTCATTTGTTATCAAAGGTTTCTGGTGGAAAAAAAATTACCTTTGTATCAACTAGGTTGTTCAGAGGAAGTAGAGTTGCTAGGTAGAAGTTCAGCATGGGAGGTTATACTGACCGGGTTTAAAGGCCGAATTACGCTGCAAGAAGACATACGTTTGAATCCAGGCTCAGCATTCCTTCATGGGCTGTGTGGCCGGGCACAGGTCATCTAACGTCTTTGAGATTTTTACTTCTATCTTTAAAGTACAAACCCTGGTACTGACCAATCTGTTATAAGGATCAAATAAAGATTAATGGTAAAGAGCAAATGCAGGACTCTCTCCAGCTTCCCCATCTGTAAAGAAGTTTTTCCCACATCTCTAGGCCTGTTTACCACTAGTATATAAAGGACACACTTCGGGTTGCAAACCCTAGCAGAAGAGAATACTCCAGGACTTTAGACACTCCAGGCTTTAAAATAAGCATAGTGCAGATACATAGGGAAATTTTAGTGTTTTTTTTCTTATCATTTTTCTTTTAAAAATAGCTCCTATTTAATACCAAAATAAAAAACATATCTCATCTTTGGTATATTTACTATAAACATATATATAGCATTCTGCCATATAGCTGAATATAATGCTTAGATTGTTTTAAGTTACACACACTCACACACACACACACACACACACACACACACACACACACACACACACATGATAGGATTCACCCAGGCTGAGGAATGATTCTTTCTCACAGTCACTACTATAACGTTGCTCAGCAATCTTGTCTAGCAGATGGACCACCACGCGACGGTTAGCTGCTAAGCTCTGTTTGATAATGTATTGGCTCTCTTCTGTTGTCGCAACAGATGCCTCATGTGTTCAGATCTGACTTAGCCCACAGTCTCAGAGTTCGATGGGGTTGTCTCCTTACCAACTGCCCCATCCAATGCAGACAGCACAACACACACAACACAGTGTTTGTGGTTCCTTTCCCAGACTGTTCTTAATTCCCTGTCCAGAAGGTGGGCCAGATTGCAACAGCCTCCTTTGTCAGCCATGAACAATGTGAGAAAGCAAAACCAGTACATGTGCTTTTTCATATTCCTGCTGGAAATAAACTGCATGTTGGCCAGACCAAGCCTTCCTATGAGTTTATTCCACATAGGAAAAGGCAGACATTTTAAAATTAATGTATTCAATGAATGTTTCTACTTTGAATTTAGCAGCCTAAGGCAACACGCATGCCTGAGATGCAATGACTCAGGATCAAGGATGAGTTGGCAGCTTCTTCAGCAACTCATGAGTGTCGCTGTGGCTGGACCCCACTGGGGAATATTCTCCTACAGCCCTCACTGTTAAAGTTGTTTCTTGGCAGTTGTTCAGACTCAGGGCCTCAGATTCTTCCTGACTTTTATCCAGAGTCCAAGTCCTCTTCTTTCTCTCAGCACCATGGCAACTTGCTGCACCATGGAGTGGGGAAGGGAGCTGACAAACCAGATGAAAACCATGACCTTTTGGAACCTAACCACAGGATGGCCATCCCATGACCTTTTGCACACTATGTCAGTTAGAAACAAATCCAGGAGAGGAAATAACACCTGGCACAAACACCAGAAAGTGGACGTGGGTGGATTCCATCGTAGATTTCACCTGCCACAGTGAGAGTCAGAGCTGGTTACATGATGTGGGCAATGAGAGGATGAACATCACTTGCCTCTCTTAGTCACGTGACCCGAGGAAGTACTTTAGCGAAGCAGGATCAGGAATATGGTTTGGAAAATTATTTGTCTCATTTCAGACATGTACTAAGGAGTTAGCGGAGATGGAGTCAGAGAATTCCAGTAAAGGAACTCACATTCTTGTCCCTGTCCAAGTTAATGAGATGTGTAATCCAAACTCCAAATGTGATTCCTGTTTTGTAACCTGCCACTTCCGAGTTCCAGTCCTAGCCTTCTGCATAGGGAGGGTGACCCCTTCTCAGGAACTCTCTCTCACAAACTGCATTCGGTATTCAAGAAGTAGCCATGAACAGTGTTCATGCTATCTCTAGATGACAGGACTTAGATTATTAGCCCCTTCTCTCCTCTGGGACTGTCTACCAACATTACAATCTCCGCTTGAACCCTATGTCATATATATATATATATATATATATATATATATATATACCCATAAAATACAACAACAGATTGGCAAGAATACATAATGGTAAAAAAAACAGAATAAAGACAATAATATCTTGCAATAAAATTGTCTTTGTGCTTTGGGCTTCCTATTAAGTAAAAGAAATAACTTCTAAATACAAGTACTGCAATACTACAACAGCCAATCTGATAACAGATGGTGCCGATGTGATTAAAGATTAAAGCTGGTTTATATACAGAGAGCAGACAGTGGACAAAGGAATAATGCATGTCTAACACAGGATGGAGTGAGAAGGCTCAAGATGCCATCATGCTCCTAAAGATAATTAACAATTGAAAATTTTATAATTTTACTTGTTTTCGATTTAATATTTTCAGACTAATTTTAAAAAACTGAAAGAACGCGAGACCATAACAGTGGATGTCTATATTCTAAGCAGAGAGAGGCAAGGAAGGCTATCCAAGGTCATCTTAGCAGTTGGACCTCTACTGCAGGTGTAAAAGCCAATGTCTCAGAGAGGAGACAGACAGTCTTTCCCTGAACACACAGATCAGTCTACACCGGGTAATGGGAAGTCCCTGAAGATGTTCATTATCCATCATTACATTGACTTTTCTTTTTCTCTGAAGGTTTACTGTGGCAACACAGATGTAGGATTATAAAGGGCCAAATTAGAGGCGAGATAAATGAGAGAAACTTCCTTAGGGAGCCAATGTGGTTGGACAAGAAGTGTAGACAAGAGAGGATCAAGAGGCAGAGCTGCCCAAATGGTTAGTGGTGGAAAATTAGCCTCAAGGAGGCTAGGAAATACCAGGATGGAACCAGAAAATCACTGCCTGGAATCTCAGAATCTTACCTTCCAGATGGAGACAGGAAGACAGGATGGGGGGCATGGGGAGGCCAGCAGGCAGATAGAGAAATGGGTGCCAGTAGTTTCCAGGTTATATGTATAGTCTCTGGAGCAGGTTGGAGTCAAGAGACCCCAAGGCTAGTCTATGCAGAAGTGGATAATATCATATTAGTTATTTTTCCCTTTGTTATGACCAAGTCACTGAGAAACATTAGCGAAGAATTTTCTTTGGTTTATAGTGAGAGAGGATATCATGTTTTCAACCCTCTTCCCTCTCTGTTACCCTCCTGGCCTGGACTTTTCCTCATAGAAGCAATCATTTTCCCATACCACCCCAAGGCAGTTCTCTCTGATATACAATTCCCTGGTCACAGTTAAGTTAATCCATAGTTTTCTTCTTGTATTTCCAAGACTTTATAATCCAATGTATAGAGTGATACCGTTTGAAATTGAAGAGGGGATCTTTGACTGATCCGAACTAAAACCAGCCTTCAAACAGCACGATCCACTGGAGGCTTTCCAGAGACCCTTTCTTCTTTCCTTTTCTGTTTTTCTTTCTCTGAAACTTTAGAAAAATGTTAAACGCAAATTACTGCCATTGAGATGATGGAAGCGATTTCAACGGCCCCTGAAATATATTCAAGAATATGCAAGAGACTAGCTGGGGCTCATCTGAAATTCTGCGTAGGGATAAGTGGCTAGAAAGACTTTGTTTCATATTCCTTTTTACTACGAATGCCTCACAGCGAATCCACAGAGCCACGGGCCTGCCTACTGACTCGGCTCTCAAAATATATGGAAAAAAGACTTCCCAGTGTGAGTTAATTTATCAGACTTCCGTACTGAAATCTGAGCATATTTAAGGCAGATCCCAATACTCTCCCCAGTGCCGCTGAGACCCTCTGCTGCTGACCTCTGATGTCCCATGCTATTTCGTATACAATAATACTCCCTGATTATCTGTAAAGACCAGCACCTATGGGGTTCCTTTTGACCAGAAAAATGACCTCCTGTGAGCTCCAATTTTCCCTTTCTCAAATAAAGGCCTATTAACTCCATCAGCGGCAGGCCAGTTTAGGAAGGTTGCCAAAGCCCCGGCTTCATTTTTGTAGCTCAGAGTTGAAAGTTTGCTTTTTCTCAAAATAGTCCCTCTTTCTACATCTCCAGTTCAAATTCATGAAGGGTTCAAATTCATGAAGGGTCCATTCCAAATGCAGTTATGATGATCAGACCATGAGGTCTCTCTACTGTCCCATTTTAACCCTATAACCCCTGGCACCTGGCTAGAATCTGTCCACTCAGGTATGGACAAATCAGAAAATAAAGGCATATGCAGAATTCAAATAATGAGAAGGAGATTTTTTTGTCCAATTCTCTTTTTTCTCGTCTTCTTTATTTACTTTTCATTAAGCTATAAAGTGATTAGTTTCTTATTGTCCATTTTAATGCACATAAAACTTAGTATATTTTACTCTTATTCACTCCCATTATCCTCTGCCAACTCCTTCCTCTCCTGCATAATCCTCCTCCTGTCGTATATATATTTCACCACCCTCCCTTTAGACTTCTTCCTTTCCCATCATGGTCCCCTCCTACTTTTATGTACATATATCTATAGATGTTTATTTAAGTCAAATTCCATTTGTGGGAAAAGACAGTTTTTGTCTTCCCAAGTCTGGTTTATTTCTCTTGCTATGGCAATCTCTAGTTCCACACTGCCTGCAAATGTCATCATTGCCTTCTTCCTTATAACTCATTAAAACTCCACTGTGAAGGGGTTCCTTAAATCAACTCTCAATCCCCCAGGGCTTCATAAAATTAGAGGTGTTTTCAAAAATAAATATCATCAAGATCCATTTCCTAACTCAGGGCCTGGTGTCCCGAGTTACATGAATCAGAAAACAACAAAGTGGATTATCCAAAGTTTATTATAAACATATATCCAAGAGAAGACTTAGGTGTTTTTACTACCAATTTTAATGTGAAGAATTCTCATAAAGAGATCTCAGACAATTTCTCAAGGAGGTATCTGGACGTGTGTGTGTGTGTGTGTGTGTGTGTGTGTGTGTGTGTGTGTGTGTGTGTTGCTAACTCTAGAAATTTCTCAACCAGGAATATTTATAAGCCCTTGAGCTTACTTTTTCATACAGGTATTTGCCAAGACTACTAAACTACTTCTTCCCATTAGCTCATCTATAATTCAATTATTTCATTGAGCCTATTTTAAAACAAAAAACCACACTCGTAAGAATGTAAATTATGACACTTTCATATTTAGGAGGTCCATAAAAGCATTTTGTGAGCCCTCACTTCCTCTTCTTGGCTCATGCAGGTCCATCTCTTCAGAACGGAAAGGAGCATTTATCCTTCAACAAGAGCATGTCAGCTAAATATTTCCCAAGGCCCACTCACATGAAACACTTTCATCACTCCTTCCTTTGTGGTCCACAGCTTCATAGACTCTTGCTAGTTTTATGGTATATGTTCTTGACTTTGAAACTTGATGGTAAATTGCAAAAGAGCAAGAGCTGGGTCATACTGCCACTTGTCACACTATAGAAAAAAACTAAAATTGGAGAGTCGAGCTAAACATACTATGGGATTTAATTTATTCATTAAAAGATTCCATCTTCCCTTCTAACCATGCCCCCGACAGAAACTTCCTTCTGGTGTTTAAGGTCCTAGAAGGACATAGAGTCCTCTGAATAGAGCCCACTAGCACTTTATCACACTTAATTTCAGCTTCTCCTGGTCCTGTCAGTTCTGGGAGGCATGCCGTGTGCTTAAGAATTCCCCAGTAAGATGACCATGAATAATTCTTGAAAGAGAGTGGTACAACCAGATTTTGCATTTGAAATATGCTCTTCATACAGGACCTAAGCCAAAATGTCCTAGAGATCTCAAAATAACCTCAATTGAGTGTATGTAGGCCTGAGTCTACCATGGCTCCTTCTCCAGCCAATACCTGCTTTGTCTTAGGCTTTCTAGAAGAATGTAAGGCCTTTCAAACAGCAATCTGGTGGGTTAAAAGAGCGTTAAAACTGAGAAATGGTTAAGTTGCTAAAATGATTGTCCTGAAAGCATGAGGACCTGCATTTGGATATCCAGTACTCATAAAAAGGGTTGGGTGCAATGATATGTGGCTATAATCCTAGCACTATGAAATCAGAGAAAGAATCCCTGGGATTTGCTGACAAGCAGACTTGCAGAAGCTGCAAGTACCAGGTTTAATGAGAAACCTGGCCTCAAAATATAAGGCAGACAACAATTGAGGAGAACACACATCATTGACCTCTGGCTTCCATATGAGTGTGTATGCACACATGTGTGGACACACATACACACACACACACACACCACCACCACCACCACCACCACCACCACCAAGATCCTTAATAGGAAATCTTGGCCCCAACACTTATTCCACTAATATTTATCCTGGAGCATGAAAATTAATCAGAATAACACCATTCTAGTTGGTAGTTGAATAGATAAGTGCAAACGCATGGAGTGGTCCCTGGTCACTAGGCAATGGTACTATTCTTCAGAAGCTTTAGTGGTAGGCCTAGTGGGAGGAACTCTGGTTATTGGGAGTGTGTCCTTGTAGGTTATAATGAAACTCTATCCCTTCCTGTATCTTTGCTTCCTGATTGCCAGGAGATGATCCAGCCTTTTCAACCAAGTGCACCTATCATGATGTGCTGTGCACCATGTACCCAAAGCAGCAGAGTGGAGTGAAATTTTAGAAGCCGAGATAGAGTGAACCTCTCTACTTTTTCTTGATTACCTCAAGTGTTTAAACAGAAAGAGGACTGCTAACTCAGTGTGTGGTGGTTATCACTGTGCTTTTAATTGATTGGACCGTAGCACCTAAATATTCAATCAATTGTCAATCTGAATGGAAAGCACTTTGCCCTCCTTTTTGTAGGTGATCCTTATCCAAACTAGTGAAGGCCTGAGTAAAATTAGCTCTTTCTGAATTCTCCCAGTCAATAGGCTTTTGAGCTACATCTGCTGCAGTCCAGCATCTTCATCCTCTTGGTCTCTTCTACAGGACCACATCCAAGACTGGCCAAACCTCTAGAACTGTGTCAGACAATTTGTTAAAATAAATCTCTTTCTATAAAAAAAATATATATCCTGTTTGCCCTGTTTCTTTGGAGAATCCTAGTTTCTACAAAAAAAGAAAAGAACAATACAATACTTGTGATTGGCTTATTTCACTTAGCAGGATGTCTTCAGTGTTGATCCATGTTGAGAAAGTATCAAAATGGTCTTTCTTGTGAAGACTGAAGAATATTCCATTCTATGTTTTTGTCTCATTTTACTTGTCAACTGCTCTTTTGATAGATATCTGGGATGTTTCCAATCAGGAGATACTGTGACTAATGCTACAACAGATGTTAGTGTACAAGTACCTACTTGGATTCTTGCTTTCGCTTCTCTTTCATTTACATCTTAAGATAGTATTACTGGTCCATAATAATTCTGTAGTTTATTTACGAGGTATAATATGCAATGTTCCACAGTGATTGCATCATTTTGCATTCCTACTGGCAATTGACCAAGGATCCAAGTTCATCATAGTCTCATCCACACATTTTCTGGCTGGTTTTTTATTTTGTGTGTGTGTGTGATGATGATGATGATGATGATGATGATGATGATGATGATGACGATGATGATAAAAGACATAATTATAAGAAACATCTCACTGTGGCCATGAAAGTTCACTAAGGACTGTTGGTGTCCACTTTCCATGTACCTTTGGACACTGAAGCATCTTCTTTGGAGAATTGTCTGTATAAGTCCTGTATCCACTTTTCATTCGGTTGCTACTCACTGTTGTCAGTATCATTTCATAAGAGTCACTGGGGGACCTTTATTATTAACAAGACCATGGGTTTCTTCCATAGGTTCTTATCAAAGATTCAATTATTTCTTCAACATGTTGTATTTGATGTTTTAAATTTAATAATGAATTTCCCCATTAGTTACTTTTTTTTAGGAACTCTGAATCCTGCTACTGTCAGTTTGTAGTCAACAACTACTTTCTTACGGCTATTGCACTACCTAACAAACATGCAAATGAGCAGTCATTTTCTCTAGGAAGTCATTTCTGGTTTTCTGCTTTCCCTAGCAACCTGTCATGAAGAGTTAAGGACCCAACACTCTGCCTTGACCCCACATGTTGGTCCAATAAACGCATCCTTCCTGGAATTTCAAAATGGTTCTTTCTGTCTGGCAGATCACCTCTCATGAGCACACAGATGGCAAACAGCTTTCCTCAATGGAGAGAAAAATAGGAGCTAAACTTCTATTTTTCTTAAAAGTTCATGTTATGTACATGGAAAAAGCTTTGAGCAAATAACACCAGAAAAACTAGTGATGCCATATGACTGTATTAATAGTATAGGTCACTAAATGATAAGAAATTTTATGAGTTTATATTTCTGGCACCCAAACATTTTGGTACTAAAGACAAATTCATCTAAGGAGTCAGTCATATGGAAATTCTCTTATTTCTTGTTTGTTTTGTTTTCTTTCTTCCTCTTTTTAAAATTTAGTTTTAGTTTTTTGTTTCAAAGACCAAACATTGTATCAGCTGTTAGATCACATAATTGGGAAATGCTATAGTTAATTAGCACCAAAGGGCAACAAAGCCTTGTGCCAGGTATTAAAAGATCCTTGGCTTCTCAACAGAGAATGGAATATCACTGTGTATTTCTTTACAAACTACTTTTTTTCATCTCCTGGGGGGACAGAGAGTCAGTCTAACAGAAGCATGGGTCTGCCCAGAACTTGCCCATCGCTTATGACCAAGCGCTTGATGATCTCAGGGAACAACAGAGACCTGGATTTAAGCCTCACCTTGAGGAGAACCAGATACAAGACTTAGCTCCAGCTAAGCAGTCTTTTCTCAACCTTCCATTTTATCCTTAGGATAGGGTTGAACTAACTGGGATGCCTGCCACCACTTTAAGTTAGATAGTATCAGAATCGCCTGCTGTGGGTGCAGTCTGCAAAGTACTGTGCTCACAGGCATGAAGACTTGAATTCAACCCACAGAACTCTTATATGAAAAACTAGGCATGGGGATCTCAGTTCCGGGGGTGTAAAGAGAAGCAGATCCCTAGAGTTCTCTGGCCAGACATATTAGTATAACTGGACAGCTCCACACCAGTGAGGGAAATCTTGTCTAAAATCAAAATAGTTGAGAGCATTCCTGAAAAAAGACATGTGAAGTTGATTGCTGGTCTCCACATGTGCATGTACACACACACACACACACACACACACACACACACACACACCACGAAAATTGCCAGCCATATCATTTTATTTATTTGCATGTTCATTTGCTTGATTGCTTATTCATCCATTCATTCATTCATTTTTGGAGTACATAGGGACCATCTACTTCAGAATGAAGAGGAGAGGTGATTGCTACCAGGCATTCAGATTGCTGTGCCATCCCAAACCCACTGGATCAGAACATACAAGGATATACCGCAAACAGCCTGCTCTTCTGCCAGCATCTGTCAATTTGCCAGAAATGCAGGCTAAAGTGTCCCCTGACACTTATATGGTCAACAATCACCCCCATGGTGACAAAGTCTTCATGGGAAAATGAAACGCTATTTTTTCAGCTCTCTGAAAAACAGGTGCTCAAGAGGGGTTCCCTGTTCTGAGTTTCTGATGAAGTTCTTGTGCTGAGAACAAGAAATGACAAATGTGAATTCTGCATACAAGTGCTGGGCCATCTTCAGACCTTTACCAGACAGCAAATTTAGTTCCTTAGGCTCCACTTTATCCACCATCCAGTTCTATAAAAGAACATGAGAAAGCTGAAGGGATTTGCTCACAGTGAACGCTGAGGCATTTACACTCCTCTTCCCACGGAGATGGCTCCCCATCCCCACCCAAAGCTGAGAAAGGCAGAGCTTTGGAGGATCTTTTTGATGCTGTGGTTGCTCAACAGCCATATGTTTTAACTGCATAGCTTCATTCTAAGCATCTATTGAAGAGGAACTCTGTAAAACAGAAGGGAAGGAATGTCTTAAGAAACTTAGTCACTGGGCCTCAAAGAGAATGGGACTCAAGGACTGCTTGCTTCCCTCCCTACTCCGTAAGTGTGGCTGGCATGACTTGCTTACAGAAAGCTTCAAGGGAAGCAGGAGAAGCTTTTCCAATGCCCAAGTTATGCCTGGGAAGGCAATGAATGAGTAGAAGACAGAAGCATTGTGGGATGAATAGTGGAAGGCACAGCTGAGGGGAGACACAAATGGCAGCCATAGAGCACATCCCTCAAACTAGGGAATAATGGGGAAAAGGTAGTTAGGGCTCAGAATGTTCCCAGGGAAGAAAGGCAGTATCAAGTGTAGGAGTTGTGCATTCTGGACTTGACTACATCAATTGCGTGAAGACTGAGCTCTTTTCCTTATCCTGTTCTCCACCAGAGTCCTGAAAAGTCTGGACACATCAAAGAAGCAAGGAAGGAGGCTCAGTAGCAAGATGGAGGAGGAGGAAGAAAGAGGCCGTTGCTTATGTACTCACTGAAATGCCTTCCTGGGGCTGTCCTGAACCAGGGTTGGAGAAAAGCATGGACTAAGATGAAAGATGTGTATCTTGGCTTGCTGTGTACAGAACTTTTCAGTAACAAAAGTCGTACTGCTGCTGTACCCAAGAACAACTACAAAAGATGCTACAACAACATCACCCAAGGGTATGGAAGCCAGGACACAGCTGAGGAGCAAAAAGTGTGATAAATTCTACCCTGGCTGTACTGTCTTGATTCTTTCCTGTTTACAAGCCAACTAAAACCCGGTAGTCACCAGAGGCTCACATGTGGTTCTTGCCAATGGCTTCTGAATGGACAAATAAACCTGAATGCAGGCTGTGCTGTCAACACTGGACATCTGGTTGAGCACTGGCTTGGGAGAATAACAAACAGACTTCAAATAACAATGAATCATTTTATTGGCCTACTTCCTGGAAAAAAAATACTGCCTTTTTGTTATAGTTCTTGAGTTTGAAACTAGGGGGTCTTATGCATGTTAAGAAACATTCCACCACTGAGCTACATCCCAGCACTATTTTATTTTGTTTCAAGATAGGGTCTCATTAAATGGTTTGCATTGGTCTTAATCTCATTCTGTAGCTCAAACAGGCCGCCAACTTGACTACTGCCTCAGCCTTTCAAATAGCTAGAATTACAAGCCCATCAGGCCCAGTTGAAAGATGAAATAACCTCTTTTCTTAATACCACCCTTGCATAGTTCAAATTATTTGATGATGATGATAAAGACAAAATTAGAAAAAGGAGAACAAAGGTTAGGAAGATGAAGGGATGTGCATTTCTAAGTCTCTTAAGCTTCACCACTGGGTATCTATACCGTTCGACGAGAAAGTAGGATAGAGATTGTCTCAGTCCTATAGAAAAGTTTTTGGTAGACTAGTGGCTGATACAGGGAATTTTCTTTTTTTTTTGTAATTTTATTAAAATATAAAAGTTTCCATTTCCGCCCCTCCTCCCACCACCCTCCCACTCCCCCCACTCCCTCTCCTCCTCCTTCTCCATCCCTAAGAGCAGTCAGGGTTTCCTGCCCAGTGGGAAGTTCAAGTTCCTCCTGCCTCCCTCCAGGTCCAGGAAGGTGAGTGTCCAGACGGATTGGATCTGCAAAATCCAGTATATGCAGAGGAAACAAGTCCTAATGCCATTGTCAATGGCTTTTCAGAAAGACTCTGGCCAGCCACATTCAGAGAATCCGGCCACATTCAGAGAATCTGGTTGGATTGCGTCCTCGTTCAGTCCCAGTCCAACTGGCCTTGGTAAACTCTCATTAGATCCATCCCCTTGTATCAGTGGGTAATCACATCCCTCGCAGTCCTTATTTCCTTTTTCATTTTCTGCCTCCTTCTGCTCCTCATTTGGACCTTGGGGGGCTCAGTCCGGTGCTCCAATGTGGGTCTCCATCTGTATCGCCATCCATCGTGGGATGAAGGTTCTCTCTGATCTTGCCGTCTTTGCTCACGTTCTCTTTCCTTCTGCTTCTCGTTTGGACCTAGGGAGTTAAGTTCAGTGTTACGATGTGGGTCTCTGTCTCTATCTCCATCCATCGCCAGATGAAGGTTCTATGGTGATAAGCAAAAAATTAAAAAATGGGGTACTGAACTGAACAGAAAATTCACAACAGATGAACTCCGAATGGCCAAAAGGCACTTAAGGTGATGCTCAGCCTCCTTAGTGATCAGGGAAATGCAAATCAAAACAACTTTGAGATATCATCTTACACCTGTCAGAATAGCCAAACTCAAAAACACCAATGATAGCCTATGCTGGAGAGGATGTGGAATGAGGGAAACACTCATCCATTGTTGGTGGGAATGCAAACTTGTGCAGCCACTGTGGAAATCAGTGTGGCGGTTTCTCAGGAAACTGGGAGTCAACCTCCCTCAGGACCCAGCAATTCCACTCTTGATGCCCTATCATACCACAAAAGCATTTGTTCAACTATGTTCATAGCAGCACTATTTGTAATAGCCAGAACCTGGAAACAACCTAGGTGCCCCTCAATAGAAGAATGGTTAATAAAGGTGTGGAACATATACACATTAGAGTTCTACTCAGCGGAAAAAACAATGACATCTTGACTTTTGCATGCAAATGGATGGAAATAGAAAACGCTTTACTGAGTGAGGTAAGCCAGACCCAAAAGGAGGAACATGGTATGTATTCACTCATATGTGGATTCTAACCATAATTAAAGGTCTTTGAGTCTATTATTCGTGATCCTAGAGAAGCTAAATAAGAAGGTGAACCTGATGAAAATCATGTAGCTATCTGCCTGGAGATTGGAAATAGACAAGAGTCCCAGGTAACCTCGGGTGCATGGGGGGGGTGGGATGGTTGTTGGAAGGGGAGAGGGTTAGAGAGAAGGGAGTAGGGGAGGAATGGGGAAAGCTAGGTGGACTGGGATGGGGGGAGGGAGGAAGGATGGATATGAGATCAGGGAAGAATATATTTCAACTAAGGGAGTCATCTTAGGGTTTACAGGAGACTTGATTATAAATGGGATCACAGGTCCAAGAAGATCCCCAGATTGTTCTCTGGACAGAAGAGAGGGTGCCTGAAACGGCCTAGGCCCATAACCATACTGATGATACAGGGAATTTTCGATATTAGACAATGTTCCTAGTATACTCTGGAGCAAAAGAGCCCAGTGGCTGAGTGGATAAATGGATGGGTTGTTAACTGGCTGTTGGTGAAAGGAAGGGATAGACAGACAAATGAACAAATAAACAAGTGAATCCCTAACAAAGATGTTAGAGAACTAAGATACCAATCACAGACTCTAAACTTCCATAAATCTGAACTACCGCAGGAGAAAGTGTGGCACAGGCAGGAATGAATGGCAGAGGCAAACCACTCACTGCATCAGCCAGACAGTGACAGAGAAGAGGCAGGAGTCCCACAGCCCCCTGAAAAGACATGGCTCCAATGATCTAAAGACCTCTTCCAAAGCTCACTTCTACCTTCTACAGTTTCCCAGTAGTGCCATGCTTGGGGCCAAAACATTAATATAAAGATTTTCAGGTGGCATCACAGATCTAAATTGTAGTCTTTTTGTTTGGGGACTCTTGCAGAGAGTGGTATGAGGAACTTGGGTTGCTCAGACCAACCTCAAATGTCTCTCACCACCTTCTGGATAAAATTGCTTGGGAACTTAATGGTTTTGTCTTTGTCTGTCAGTGCTCTGTCAGGAACTATCTTGGAAGAACATTCATGAGAAAGCTTTCAGACTGATTTCTTGGTACCTCAAAATTCATTATGTTTTATCAACTGGTGAAAGATAAATAAGAATAACCAGCAGAGAAATTCTGAGTCCCCCTACAAACAGTCCATGAATATCGGCTCTCAATCTGGTTTTACATGCTTCCTGTATTGGGTTCTGCAGTGGAGACATCTCTAGGCTCACAGTCAACTGACAACTAAGACAGAGCAGCCTGAGACCCCAACTTCCAGCTTTCTCCACTGCATCCTTCTATTTCTTTGCCTTTAATGTACTTCAGAAGTCACTCGAAGAAGGTCAAAGCATGACCGGCCCAGTTCGCAGAAGATAAGCATGACCAGGACAACCTCTAGCTCCCTATGAATGCCTGACTTATATTCCTAATCCATCTCAAAGTGACTCCAAGCCCAGCCTCTGGGAAGACGTGCTAAAAGTGAAGGCAGCTGCAGAAAAGGCATTGTCTATTCCTCCGCCCTCTGTTTTGTTGGTACGTCTTCTAAATCCCTTTTTAAAACATGCTAAAGGCTCCTTACAATAACTACTGTCAGTGTGGTTTCTATAGTTACTTCCGATCATGAAAAGAGGGGTGGAGATGTTGTGTTGGGACTGAAGATACTGTAGGCATGGAAGCAGCCTTCTGCTGGCTATTGTTAAGGCAGGCAGCTACCTGCAAGCTGTTTTGTGTGAAAAGAAAAATGTATCTAAGAATGAGCTTTATTCCTGGCTTACCATTTGTAGCTACAATGGAAAAGTTAGGGTAGATTTTTTTGAGGTCTTCTGGTACAACGCTGTCATTTTATAGAGCTCTCAGAAGGCATGTTCCAGACAAACACAGCACTAACAGAGAATCTAGGACCGGCAGACGAATTTTAATTTTAATCCAATCATCTTCTCCAAACTTGATTTTAATCCAGTCATCTTCTCCAAATCCAGACTGTAAGGAACAAGATAGTTTACATATTTTACTCCTTAAACACCAATTGTTCCTTTAAGAGACATCTAGGTTTCCTTTACCCTAAGCCAGGTTAAGAAAAGATGAACAACTATGCTTAAAAATGGAGCCCACAATATAAATCTTTAGCTCAATAAGATGATGAATGGTCCAGGGTGACAAGGTAACTAATTATTAACTATAACATTAAACAAGCAGTTAACAAAGATTAATCTCCTGGGCTGTATGCAAAACACATAGAGAACTCATTAGTCTGGTAATTCCTCTATTTGTTTGTTGGTTGCTTGGTTGATTTGGAATTCTGAAAAAAGTACTCTGCTTTAAAAAGAGGGAAAAAAACAAAAGAAAGGTTGATGACTGACAATTGATGGATGGATGGATGGATGGATGGATGATGGATTGATTGATTGATTGATTAAAAATTGGTCTTTCTAGTCTGTTTGGAGGGCCTAGTAAAACTGGAATTAGTATCCTTCCTGAAGGGTGGCCAACTTTAAGAGACCCAATGGGAATTCATTAAGAAGAGAGGATTATACCCTCTCTGTGATGTCATAATGATCAGTTGACGAGTCTGCTCTGCAATTATTTTTATCTCAGTATGGAAAATTCTGCCTCTTGCCGTGTTTCACACCTGCAATCCCAGTGTTCAGGGTGACTTGGGTGGGGAGCGTTTCCAAGAGTCTAAGGCTACAAGAAAATTAAAAAAGAAAGGCAATGATTGTTGAGGGAGGAGGCGTCATTTTCTTCAGGGGCTTAGCTACTGAGAAGTTGCCCACTTGCCAGTAAATTACCTTACACCCACATTCAAGCAGGAAACTAATTAAACTCAGTGAATCACACACAAAAAGAAGAGATGAAAGCAGTGGGGACACTTGGTGGGAAGAAAGGTCTTACTGACAGAGAAGAATCAAGATGAAAATGAAAAATACATTATATAAATGAAAGAAACAATCAGAATAATAAAAAATGAAAACCTCCAAACCAGCCTTTTATTAGCAATTTTAGTTTCTAGGGGAAAAAAATGGACTTTGTTTTAAAGGACTTGCTGCTATGCTGCTTCACACACTCAGGCATTTGGAAGGGCAGTCCTTCTAAAGTTAAATCTAACTTGTAGCTTTGCTGTGCCCTATTTGCTGAAAAACAAAATTGTGCTGTTTCTGAGGCGCACATAGCCCAAGGTTTCCAGAGGAAACTTTGATTTAAACCTTAGCTTCTTGTCTGATAAAAGGCTGGGTCATATAGCATCAGGATAATGTTTAGATTTGCAAGGCAGAAGGAAAACTAAAACCCATCCCATGCTCTCAATGCTTAGTCCTGTAGAGAACAACTGTCAGCAGCTGTGCTTAAATCTTAGCACCTGGGTGTAATCGAATCTCTCTTTCTTTCCTCTGTGAATTGCACAGAGAATTTTTTGAGTTTCGAATCCAAGATGTGTACATAAACAATGAAGACAACTCGTTATTCAAACGTCAGCTTTGTTCCTCTCTTCTTGCTCCCCTCTTTTACTACTTGTTATTTATATTCTTCTAAGTTTGGGGACTTGTAAATCCTCTCTGTACGCCTAGATTCTTCCATGTTAGTGTCAAGGCTCCTGCAAACACCGAGAGCGGACTTTAGAGCCCAATTATACTCTCAATGGAAAACAGAAAACGGTCTCTGTGACATGGAAGAGAACTTGGCCAATCCTAACACAACTCTTGTTGTGTGTTGTCTCCTCCCATCTAGGTCATGCAGCCACACCCTTTTCAGAGACCAGGTAGTCTTCATGGATTCTTTTCAGCCTGATTTTTGTTTTGCCTTACATATATATGAGAACCAAGCTTCAAATGTTTGTCTAGAAGTGCCTTATTTTGTCTTTGTCTTTAACTTGACAAAAATATCTAGATTTGAAACTATTCTTCTCCAGACATTACAGATATTATTCTGCATGGGTAGCACCCAACCTGCTCATGCAAATGACCCAGGCTGGCATAATGCTTCTTTCCTTGTGGCTGCCATATGCTTCTCTATCTGTTAGAGCTTTCTTCCTATCTTAGTATCTGAAATACATATATTTCTACTAACCCAGCATACACCTATTCCCATGAATCCCCTTTGCCCCAAGTAAGACTTTTGTTGTAAAGAACCAAGTCTCTCAGCTCAGCAAACTATCTTCCACTTTTGTTTTGATGAGTTCATTTCTTGTATTACCTCTGTATTACTCCTTTAGAATTCTAGATGGATGGATGTTAAATCCCTTAAACTCTCCTTCGTGTTTCTGAATTTACCTCTTTTCCATCGCTCCTGTCTGCCTTTGTTCTTGGAATTTGTTTTTGGTTTCCTTCACTTGCCTCTTCAGATTTCCACAGACATTTTCATTTCAGCGCCACATTCATTTTTAATTTCCCACATACCCAAAGTTGATTCACTAACTAGCTACTTCTTATATTATACTGTAGCTGATACAATAAATTCTCAAATTTAAAAATAAATAAATAAGTATTTTGTTTGTTTATATGCATCTTGGACACCTTGAATTTACTCTCTGGTCCTTCATACTACTGGTAGATTTTAAATATCTCATAGTTCTTAATTTTTTTTCACACTTATGAACAAAGGACAGTGCAGACTGGCTAAATATATTGCTATAGTTTCCCTGATGCGTCTGCCTATAAACCTTCTCGATTGAGCAATACCATGTTTAAATGTCCGTTATAAATTTGTAGGCCCCCACCAGATGTGTTGCTGCTCCTGATACTTCAGAATTCTGCAGTAGAAGATTTTACACAAGTGTTCAGGCACAGAGCGTCTGGTGTGTCTACTCCAGCCTCCTCCTCTTGCTTACATGCCTCTCTTTTTACTACTAGACTTGACTTTGCCCATCCCTGAGTGCCAAACTAAAGGAGGGAACAAAGTCGGTGTCTGTTCTCAGTTCAACAGCAGCCAATTCCACCTTGTTGAAACAAAGAGGCTAAAAGGAATGGCACAGTTAGAACGTCCCATCTCTCTTCACAAACCATTCTGAGATAACACTAGCCTGAAGTATGTCCTGTTTTAAAATACTTTGGGAGTCCACCAAAAGAGTCCACCAAAAAAGCTAAAGCATCTACAGATGAACCAAAACTAATGAATGCTTCCCATCTCTGCAGAAAATACGGAGGAGGAAAACCTAGAGCCCAGTTATGGACATACAGAAAATGCCACAGCACAATCAGACCCAAGGCCAACAAAATCTTACTTCTATTTATGTAGCCTTCATTTTGGTTGGAGGAATAAGGATGGATAGAAATCACACTCCACTCGAAAGCACACAGGCTACCTGTCAGCAATGCAGACACTGCAGTGTGTTTAAGACTCCCACACCAGGTTTATCTATGGCTCTACGAATGGATTTTGCTTCAGGAACATGAGGAATCCATCCAGCTCAGTGATGGCCTTCTATAGAACACAGCACAAGGGATGTGGAGGCAGTATCTCAGCTTGGCTCCAAGGATGCTCTCTGCCTCACTGCTGGTGTCTAACCAGAGTAAGTAACCAAAGATGCTGGTACCCAGTCTTACGAATATATTATTTCCTGTCTCTCATCTCTCTTTCTCTCTCTCCGTCTCTCTCCGTCTCTCTCTCTCTCTCTCTCTCTCTCTCTCTCTCTCTCTCTCTCTGTGTGTGTGTGTGTGTGAGAGAGAGAGAGAGAGAGAGAGAGAGAGAGAGAGAGGCAGAGAGAGAGAGAGAGAGACAGAGAGACAGAGAGAGAGACAGAGACATACCACAGCAATTATGTGATGGTCAAAGAAATACCCTGGGTATCATTCCTTGCCTCCCCACTTATTTTGAGACAGGGTCTCTTGCTTGCAACTGTACATACCAGCCTAGCTCATCAGCTCAGCAATAACCTCCTGAGTATTCTCCCATCTCTGCTTTCCATCTCACAGTAGGAAGACTGGAATGACAGGCAACTTTTACTTGGGTTCTGAGGATACTAACTCTGGTCCTCACATCTACAAGGCAAGCACTTTGCAGACAGAGCCATCGTCTCAGACTCATGCCTCTTATTTTTTGCCAACAGCACTAGGACAGATACAAACAGGATGACTGACACATGGGCCAGGATAAATGCTGGAAAGACAACAAAATAAGAACAGAAGACATTGGAGTAAGCTGCCCAGCTCTAATGAGCACAAGAATCTGGTGTCCTGGTCTATAAAACTTACCCTCTCTGCAGAAGTGAGAGAAGAGCCAGATATACTACACAGACACCCAGGCAGAACTCCCAAAGACTTCTTAGAAATGAATGCTAAAGTTGGTTGCAAAAACTATAACGTAATACCAGTATGTTATAGTTATGTCACGAAATGAGTGATTGTGACTTCTAGAAAAATATAATATCTGGCAGATTTATCACTTTAAGGAAAAAAGCAAGGTAGCAAAGGAACAGGTGGGTTGTAGGCATCGATTTTGTTGGAACCATTGGCTCCCAAATAAATACAACACTTAATATTATTTTTAAATACTCGGCAAATAGCACAGGCTTGTTACAAGCTAACCTCTACAACTTAACCCATTTTTATTTATCTACTCTCCAACACATGGCGTTACCTCTCTTTCATCTCACACCTCCTGTTTCCTCTGTGTCTGGCTGGCTGCTCCTCTAATTCTGTCCTTCTTCTTCCTTAGTCTAGTTTTCCTGTCTAACCTTATCCTGCCTGGCTATTAGCCAATTACCTTATTAAACAAACCACAGCAACATATATTCACACAGTGTAAAGGGATATACTACAATGAGGAGGTAGTGAGAGTAGAGAACAGGATGCTGAGAGAACCTGGACTAGCAGGTTCACATTACACACAGTGGTGTAAACAATTGATTTATGCTGGTAGGTTGTGAACAGGAGTGCCTGAAAGCACAGACTTGTCCTAGTTAGGGTTTCTGCTGCTGTGATAAAACACTATGAGCAAAAGAAACTTGGAGAGTAGAAAAAAATTACTTCAGCTTCTACTTTATTGTCTGTGGTTAAGGGAATCAGGCTAAGAACTCAAGGTGGGAACCTGCAGGCAGGAACTGAAGCAGAAGCCATAGAAGAACCCAGCTTCCTGGTGTGTTCTCCCCCACTTTTGCCTTCTTACATACTCAGAACACGTGCCCAGAATTGGTACTGCCCATGGTGCACTGGGCCCTTCCACAGAAATCACTAACAAAGAGCAGATTGGCATTTTCTCCAACTGAGAGTCTCTCTTCCCAAATGACTATATCTCGTGTAGAGTTGATAAAGAATTAACCAGCACTCTGTCTCTGAAATAGAAATCCTTTCTCTGTCAATGGCCAGAGGTGTGATTTGGATGGTAGTCTCTCTGTCAGTATCAGAATCACTGCACGGAGTTGCCCAAAGTAATTTAGTCAGTGATATAAATGATTTTCTTACCACTGAAAGCAATACACATACACAATAGCTGCCTAGCATTACTATTATAATTATTACTAATAAATATTCATAAGAACCATAAATTTAAAATTCAGCATGAAACTTTGGGAGAGAAATTACACACATCCACCCAGATTATCACTGCTGTTTATGGAGATGCTCGCCCACATCCATCCTCATTTGGTTTCCTCTACAACCCTTTGAAGTGGGGGCTGTTATGCCCAGGAGAAAACTATGGATTAAATAAATTAAATAGTTTATAATACTTGTTCTACTGGTAGATTTCTGAAATTTGAAACCTGAGCAGCCTCGTTCCAAAATCTCCATTCAATAACAGGATTAATAAGAAGGTGAATGGATGGCAAATATTTCTCTGGGAGATTAACTGATTTCCATATGGTATGTAAAGAAGATGATGAGGTTCCATGCTACCCCGGCTACTGCTGAATCACACAACTGTAATGACGGGGGGGGGGGGCTATCCCTCCACCCTTCCCCCTCCATCCTCCACCCTTCTCCCGTGAACAAAGCAACAACTAATGCATCTGTGCCTGGTTCACCTTCTTTAACATTTAACACAATGTGGCTGTTGTGGCGAACTGTATTTCACAGAGAAAGAAGCTAAGGTTCTTAGTGTTTAAATGCCTGGAACTATTAACTCTGGGACCTTTTTTGTGCAGGCAGCACTGTTAGAGCCACTGGAGTGATTTAGAGATTAAGACACTGTGACTCAATAGAAGCCTCACACCCCAACACAGCAGTGCAAGCAGAAATTTCACCTCAACCTGGAGCAACCCCATGTGGCCTTATAAGCCCTCGAGGCCTCACCTTCCACTGATATTTGCAGATGGTACACCATACATCCCAGCAGGCCCTAAGTCCCCTAAAACCATAGCACCTATTAGGTAGGTGTGGTTTCATATCCTCATCTCACACTGTCCCATGATAAGCAGAGGGTAGCCACTTAGGTGTTCTTGAAGGTAAGGTACACCATTCGGTTACACTCAAACAAAAGACAGGACTCTGTCTTATCACCCAGTACCATGACATCCAGGGGTTCCTATTAAGGCTGTTGGGCCATGGCATTCAGCTTTCTTTCTAGTAACATGCAGTGGTGACTACTTTGTGTCTATTTTCTTATCTACCAGATTTCCTTGGCTATTTCTATTGCTGCATGGCATATATTTTCATATCTCTATTTTAGGAAGACATGAAAAGGTATTCTTTATAATCTTTTAATAATTTACTTGTTGCCTACTGTGTAAAACCTTTCTTCATTATTCTAAGATCACAGCTAAGAAAGGCAGAACCAAGACATAGAGAAAAGTCTTGTGTTACCAGGCTTCATAGATTTCTCTCACTAAATGAACCTCCTGGTCTACATAGACACATCCACAATGTTCCACGTGTGATTTGCCCTGCACTCTTGGCTTAGAGCCCACAGGTAAATGTAAATTTCTACAAAGCACACTCTACCAACCTTCTTATAGCCATCTCATTGTTAAGAAGCAATGTGTAATTTCCTGAGAAACAGTTCTCATGAGACTTTAAATTAACCCCAAAATGTACAAAATGTCAAGAATCAATTCTAGAAATTATGTCAAAGACCTCCTTGGCCCTTCCATTCTAGAGACCAGCATAAAACACTACCACGAACATTCAGGTTTGGGTGACTGGGAAAAGAATGAGCAGTCTCCGCCTATAAAATGGTGCGCCAATGTGGGCCAACTACATCTACATAAAATCCGAGAGAGATTGGGAAGGAGTTCTAGACACAAAAGAACAGAGTTAAGCATGGCTTCATGGTAGCATTTTCTTTGGGGGGGCTTTGTTTGCTAAAAGCAAGTAGAGGCACACTTCCTTTAAGAGAGGGCTTCCTGACTCAGTGGTAGCAGCAAAAACTGCACAGCTCCTTTAAGAAGGCTTTCTGGTTTGTACTAATTGCAGTAACAGCTCTGTCTATTTCAGGAGTTGGGGATGTGAATGGTGTTTGTAGGCAGCATGCTGCAAGTTACTTTGTGGCAGCATGGGCCAACTGCTTCCCAGAGTTGAGGTGTTGGACACTGTTCCCACCCAGTGGTCTCAGAGCTGACAATAAAGGTACCTCTGACATATTGTGTAACATGGGGGGCCGGCTTGTTGGGGTTTCTTGTCCTGCCCGGTACCCCACAGCAGGCAAGTCCCAAAGAAAATTACATACAAGACTCCATAATATTATAAACTGATTGGCCCATTAGGTCAGGCTACTTATTAGCTCTTATAACTTATGTTACCCCATTATCCTTATCTACGTTAGCAGATTAATAGATAGTCATCTATAAGAGTCAACCTTGTAGTCATGTTAGGTTTTCTAGATGTACAGAGTATATTTCAGATGGATAGGTATTCTTCAAACCTTTCAAAGACTTACATAATATAGCATTTAAATGTTTTAAGAACTTAGACTTTTCTCAACAATGAGACACATCTGCTCCTGACAGTACCAATCTACTTCAAAAGGGTGATGGGCATTGAAGAGGCTCCTTAGAGTGTTTGCTAGCTATTTGGGCAAGAAACTACTCTTGCCTGGACTGCTCAATGGCAAGAAGAACTTTGGGTGACTATCCAGGGAGCAAGGTGTTTCTGACAATTCTAGAGTTTTAGAAATTGCTTGCAATGAACTTCCTGTTAAGTTAAGTAATAGTATATCTTTCTGGAGTCTTTGATGGAGCTGAAGGAAGATGGTTATAATTATAAAAGACAGATTAGATATAAAACTTTGGATTTACAAATATAGGATAGATGATGGAGTATTTTCTTTGTCAAATGTACTAAATATTGTAACTATAATTCTTGCTTGATAACTCTTTTGTTGTATGTAATCTTGCTATGTTAAAGTTAAAACTTTAAATTTTATTTAGAAAGAAAAGGTAAAGTGATGTGGGATTTTCCTCTGTATGCTGTGAATATGCTTTATTACCATTGGTTAATGGCTGGCCTCTTCCAAGGCAGAATAAAGCTAGGCTGGAAAGCTAAACTGAATGCAGGGAGAAAGAAGGCAGAGTCAAAGAGACACCAAGTAGCTGCCGAAAGAGGCAGATGGCCAGGGAACCTTACTGGTAAACCATGAGCTTCATAGTAAAATACAAAATAATAGAAATGAGTTAATTTAAAATGTAAGAGCTAAATAGAATATACTTAATCATTGGCCAAATAGTATTGTAATTTATCTAGTTTCTGTGTGATTATTTTTCAGGTCTACAGGTGGCTAGAAAACAAATAAGCAATCTCCTACTACAATGAACTACCTGAAAGTTAGCTTTAGTATGGGTAGAGGACTTGGATGGAACATGCAGGCAACTGGTTCTACGTCTAAGAAAAAAATCTAAAGAATCATTGACTCAAATAAATCTAGTCCACTGTCAATACATGTCAGAGCATGGGGCAAAGTCCTGTCCACACACCTGTGGTAGCCAAACAACAGCCCACAGAACCAGTAGACAAAGGACTCAGCTTTTGCAATCTCTACTCTAACTCCATTTTATTCTGGTATACACATTTTTACCTTTCCAGGAACTCCCAGGGCATCTATTCACTTGCCACCTTACAGATGCTACTGCCTGGAAGCTCTCACACATACTGAAGGGAGATTTAGTTATCTGATGCTCCATCTAGCGGTCTCTATGTTTATGTACTAGAAGGAGCTACCAATAGATTCATAAGCCCTCTGCCCAATAGCTAGTCAGGCCCGAAGTAGATCTCATGTATGCCTGGGTCTTCATCTCTTCTTAAGCACAGTACTCCAACACTGTCCTGAAAACACTTGCTGCCCATACGGAGAAACTGCCTGTTCTTCAGGATTGTTCTTCAACTCTTAATTGAACACAACACTAAATAAAAGTCCAACACACATCAGGAATGGCCAACATTCTCATCTCTCCCATCCATCACATTGTGATAAGTAGGTATTGCACCACAGACTCTTCAAGTGCTGCATGACTCTTCTATTTATATTACTATATTGAGTCCTAGCCTGGTCCTTCTAAATATAAGGACCTAAAGTGACACAATATTTACTCTCCTGGAACTTTGATTCTCAGAAAAATCAAGGTCTTTTCATCACCTAGTGATATCTAAAACCTTCAGGAACAAATGGAGTCAGTCAACGGTACAGTGAAAGGCTAGGGAAGTCTCATGGTTCACTGTTGAGATGATTATACGTTCTGGACAATCCATCATCCATCTGTGGAACCTGCGAATGAGTTGAATTTGCATGAATGCCTCTGAAGTCTCTCGGAGAATGACGAGTCTCCTCTCACACTGCTCACTTTGACAGAGCATGTTCCTGTGGACCTCAGCAAGCTTTAAAATCTGTCTGTTACTCCTCCCACATGCACTCCCTGGGAGATCCAGAAGAATGTCTCAGAACTCACTGACACACACACTCCTCATTGAAGAGCAAAGCATTTCAAGAAGCTTTCAACTGCATAGCCGTCCTTCGCCAGACGAAGGATCTATGGTGATAAGCAAAATATACATCAGTATGGTCATGGGCCACGGCCGATTCAGGCACCCTCTCCTCTGTCCAGAGAGGAATCTGGGGGATTTCTCCTTGGACCTGGGATCCCATATATAATCAAGTCTCCTGTAAACCCTAAAATGGCTCCCTTAGTTGAAATATATTGTTCCCTGATCCCATATTCATCCTACCTCCCTCCCCCCCCATCCCCGGCCACCAAGCTTTCCCCGTTCCTCCCCTACTCCCTTCTCTCTAGCCCTCTCCCCCTCCATCGACCCTCCCACCCACATTGGAGCACCGGATTGAGCCCCCCGAGGTCCGGAGGGGGAGCGGAAGGAGGAGGAACATGAAAGACGAAATCAGTACTGCGAGGGATGCTATCACCCACTGATACAAGGGAACGGATCTGATGAGAGTTTACCAGGGCCGGTCGGACTGGGACTGAACGAGGACGTGATCTAGCCAGATTCTCGGAATTTGGCCGGATTCTCTGACTGTGGCTGGCCCGGGGTCTTTCTGAAAAGCCATTGACTATGACACTGGGACCTGTTTCCTCTGCATATGCTGGATTTTGGGGATCCAGTCTGTTTGGACGCTTGCCTTCCTGGACCTGGAGGGAGGGGGAGGGAGCTGGAGCTTCCCACAGGGCAGGAAACCCTGACTGCCCTGGGGGACGGAGGGGAAGGAGGGGGGGAGTGCGGGGAGTGGGAGGGTGTTGGGAGGGGGGGCGGAAATGGAAACTTTTATAATTTAATAAAATTTACTAAAAAAAAAAAAAAAAAAAAAAAGAAGCTTTCAACCCATCCTTCTGGTCTTCAGCCCTGGGCTTCCTTACAGACAAACTTCCCAGGAAGAAGGAAGAGAGAGCAGATGTCTAGTTTGCAGATGGGCTCAGAAATACTCCCAAAGCATAGAAAACAGGGTGATTTCTGTTCATGTCACTGCTGGGCATCACCCACTCCCACAGAAGATGGAGCTTAATTGGGATACTTGCTATTGTTATGGTGACAGATGATCTGATTGTTGCTGTTTTCTAATCATTTTGCTTGGGCGTTGGCATCCTGTTTGGAGCCACAGATTGGTGTCTGACTCCAGGTCTAGCATCTCTGTTCCCTTCAGTGTTTCTGCTTCTTCTGGTCTCTGCATTCTGGACTTAGTTTTCAGTGTGCAAACATAAAACCCACAGAAACAGTGGGGCAGGCTCTGCTGACTGGTGGAGGAGCTTCTTTTATGTGCTTGGCAACTTTGCTATTTCTCTCAGGCTAACTGGGAATTCATCCAGCAACTTCTAAGATATTCCAGACCATGAAACATTGAGCATCAAATTGGGGCATGGTGGCTCAAGGAATTCTGTTCCAAATCTCTTACTTTATAATATAGATTCTGAGGTAAAAGCAGAGGTGATTTTTGCAAAAGTTTCTCTGATCATGTCGCTAAAATCACAGCATTCTGGCTGCCTTATTTAGTACCATGTTTCCTAGAGTCAAGAACTGCTGTGATGTTGATGGGCCTCCAAGTTCCATCTGTGCAGTGTTAAAGGCCAACACAGAGAGAAGCCTAGGACCAGAGAAAGGAATGGAGTACATAGCCGTAGCAAGGCCTGGCTCAGGCATACAGTAGGAACTCGGCTTAAGACAGCTGAGCCTGAATCTAAGGGGGCAATGGTTTCTTATGTATGCCAATGATATAGTTAGAGCAAACCTCATATTGAATGTGAAGTAGAAACCTGGTTTCTACTACTTCAAAAGTAGAATCAGTGATCTCTCAACAAAGCTACCTTTTCCGAATGCCCCTCACGAAGGTTTCTGAATCTCCTCATGGTTTTACTATGGTTGAGGAACAACATTTTCCCTCTTTACTCATTCCCAACATGAGCCTGTTAGCATATTCACCCTCCAAACTTCGCCTTGCATGCATAAGTTATCGAGTGAACTGCTCTAAAGAAAGACTCCTAGTCAGCTTCCTAATCAGAGACTCTCGGTGACTCAAGGAAAGCTTCAGAATGGAGGACTGCCAGATGGGCTGGCAGCAAGCCTGAACACACCTGTATCAGAGAGACACTTATTCCCTCAATTCCATGCACGAGCAGAGCTAAGAGCGCCACTAACAATATAATTTCTTAGTGACTTCATATGTGTTTCTGTATTAATGCTAGACTTCCTGCCATAGGCTAGAAACATTAGAAAATAATGATTGTATGTGTTGTGATCCTAGCCATGGGCCTTAATTCCTAAAAGCTTCATGATTTCATTGCAGCGTTGAGCCATAAGATCCACAGAATCACAGAACTTACTATTTGGAAGAAAATATTCAGGTTCATCTAGATTGATTAACGTGCCATCCCACCTCGTAATTAGCCTAGTTCCTTGCACGCAGTCAGTGTTCAAAACATCTTGACATAATTACTGATTAATATCTCTACCCAGTTTAAGATCTGTAGACACTGAAGTAAAAAGAGTGGCCTGCGCCAGCACAGATATGTCACAGGCACATATATCTGAAGATAACCTATGACTCACGATGCTGGTCAACTAGATGTCAGTATTGTTGAGGTTCAGAGGTTCTTCAGAGTATTTGAAGATAATCTATAACTCTATAGATTGTTGTTATAGTTTATAATCTTTTTAACACTAAAACCCACACCCCTGGGTAGAGACTTAAAATACATGAAGTCGCATGTAGAGCAACTACATGTGACAGATACAACATGCAAGAAAAAGCTCCCATTATCCACAAGTCTAAAAGCTTGTACTACATTGATAACCCCAAAAGCCAACATACGTAGCATACATAAAAAGCCCTGTTCTTTTGTGTGCTTGGAGAACTGGAGTCTCTAAGATAACAGGGCTTTTCTTTCCCCAAGGAAGCCTAACTTGGGGTGCTAAGATTTCAGATGGGTAATGACCACCAGGTCAACTTGGGCTGGTGGTTTTGGGGTTGCTTGTCTCAAAAGCTCAAACAATGAAATTTATTCTATTCTAGGAGTATAGGTAGGAGTTTAACAGAAAGCAAAGCTCCTGTATGTTAAGAGACAGTTCTCCCAAAATGGGGTACTGCCAAGCTGTTAGTCTAGGAACTTCCATAGGACTTTGGGCAGAATGTGGGTTGGTCATGGAGAGAAAAGTTAGTAAACCTAGTCCATTCACCTCCAAGGTGCTCGGGTACTTCAGTTCTGGTCATGCTTTCCCATACAGAGTCTAGGCAGAGGTACTCATTTGGTGACATAAGGGGAAGAAAGACAGACAAAACAAACAAATAAACAAACAAGCAACAATAATAAAGCCAGACCAGGAATCATAGCTTCCATCTGACACCTTGGGTAAGACAGATACAAGGATATATCCAGCTTTCGGCGAAGAACCAGAATTAGAACCGTTCACTTTCAGGGTCCGTGCCCTGCCCTAAAACTTTCTGACCAGTTTCTGTTTACTGACTCATCAGTGGGAGTGGCTGCTATTAGTGGTCAGAGCCTGGGCTCTGGCAGTCCTAACAATGCAGAACAGGTTGTCAATCCTCCACAGGCTAACGAAGCCAACAAGCAATTGAAAGATGGAGGAAGATTTACTGAGTGCGACAGCGCTGTAAAAAGGAGCAAAGTCAGTCTTCAAGACCTTAATTGAGGCTTGGTTTAAATAAAAGGCAAGAGGTAGGCTATAATCAGTCCTGACCAAGGTGTAGTTCTGTCTATCACTATTGCCTCAGCTCTGGTGTCTCTTCTAAGGCATGTCAGAACTGTGTGAAATCCTTTTCTAGGAGACATACCAGCCCTCTCGCTGGAAGATGGGGAGATGGCTCAGTGGTAAGAGCACTTGCTGTCCAAGCATGAAGACTTTTAGGTCAAATCCCTGAAACCCATATAAAAAGTGTGGCGTGGGTGTTCATGTGCTTCAACACCCCAGTACTCTAAGCAGGGGGAAATATCTGCTGGGCGAAGAGTTGCTAGGGCCTGTTGACTGCCATCCTAGTGGGAAGGCAGCAATAGAAGAGTAATAGCGTGGGGCACTCAATATCCTTTAAGTACTGTCCTAATAAATATGTAAACACACTTCTGGCATACAGTGCCTGATGGATACCATTAACTTTATTAAGCATGGATAATTTTAGATGTTTGTCTCCGTAGAAAGCTGCTCATCCACCTCCTGCACAAGGGTGCTGCAGGCATAGAAAGGAATCATTGTCTTCAGTTAAGGTCTCTGTACTAGAGAGGACTCACCATCACTATTCTTCACACTACAAAGTCATTATCTTGATTTCATTCCTTTTCATACTGAAAGCCACACTCCTTTGCGTCCATTCATGAGTCCACATTTTGTTCTCAGTTTAACCACATCAGAGAAGAGAGAATGGGCAGGGGACAGAAAAATGTGGAAGAAATACAGATAGAATATGATTCCAATTTGTCACTACAGTAGAGCAGAGCTATTCAAGGGAGAAAAAAATTGAAATTTGAAGTGTATGCCCTGGCAACGCTGAAGCAGGCATGGGTAGCACATATATGGCGGTTCTGTTGAACTTGTCCATGTAGGGTTTCATAGTCTAAGTTGATGAGGATGACTAACCAGGTCTCTTCCTCATTCAAGGAAGGAAAGTAACCCAGAAATAGCATGAACCACAACACATCCCCCAGTCCTCTCCAGTTTTGTGATCTAGGGCTTCACAGATGGAGACATGTCTCAGTGAGTAACGGTGCTTGCTGTGAAAGTGTGGGGACTTTAGTTTAAACCCACCAGAACCCATGCAAAAGTCTCACATGGATGTGTGCATGCTCAGACACCCCACATTATTGGGCAGATATATGCTAGTGGGGAGAATGAGTAGGCCAGCATTTCTCAACCTGTGGGGCTCAACCCCTTTGGGAGTCTAATGACCCATTCACAGGCGTCGCCTAAGACCATCCAAAGACACAGATATTTACATTATAATTTCTATAAGTACCATACGTTAAGATTGTGTGACTGGAACTCATCCATTATGATTCATAACAGTAGCAAAATTACAGTTATGAAGTAGCAATGAAAATAATTTTATGTTGGGGTCACTATATAATATGAGGAACTGTAGTTGAAGGTCCCAGCTTTAGGAAGATTGAGAACCACTACTCTAGTACTTTCTGACTTCTCATCTTGCTCCAGGTCAGTAAGAGATCTTGTCTCAAGATAATAATGTCAGAGTAGCAAATCAGGGCAGCCAATGTTTTTTTCGGTTTTTATTTCTAAACATGATTACTGGTTTGTGCATTCACACGGGATTATATCCACAATGCACATACAAAACCTAAACAAACAACACGATTCCTTGAAGCCAAAGTTATGGTTTACCTACCCTACATACTCACTGTTCCAGCTCCCATGGACTTCCTGGATGATATTTATCTGTTGAGCATCCCTTGGGTAGTCATGGTGATTATTTCCTATGAAGCATGCCTGGGAAGCCGGTTTGAACTTGGCATGAGTTTGAGGATCTAAGTGCGATTAGCTCAGCACTTCTTGTCAGCCAAGTTCAAAGGCCTATAATCTTTTAGTTATCCAGCCCAGCAACCAGTGGATTTAAATTTTCCCCAAAGTTTAATGTTTCTTTGTTTTGTATATCAACTGTGATGTCTGCATTAGACAGGGAGAAATCTCCCTTTCATCAAAGCTTACCTGTACGCCAGATAGAATATCACTGCTTGATATTGCCATATGTCATCATCATATGTCATGAGTAATTAGGAATCCCATGCAACAGAGGAAGCTAAGCCACTAAATAATGGACCTTAAAGTAGGAGGAACATCGTAAATGAAATTTACTTCTCTTGGGGCTGTTTTTGAACTCAGACAACAAAGCCCTTGACCTTTTTCTGACTTTTTCTTACTAGAATGTTGAAACATTCTAGATGTTCCTGGAATCCAGTTAAGAATGAAAGTTTCCATGTCGCTGACTAGGAGACGTCAAACATCCTTAACACCTTTTAACTACCTAGTCTTTCTTCACTCAAGATTGTACTTTCTGCCTCACCCCAATCTCCCATCCCCCATTCAGCGCAGTCAAAGTCATCCTCCAACATCCAGCCTCGGTCCTGGAACCTGATGGCTAACACAGAAAGGTGTTAATGGCGCCAACATCCTACCACATAAGTAGAGCAGCTCCGTAGATATAACTGCCAGCCATTGGTGCTGATGTTGTAGACATATGTCAGGAGAAAGATTGTAGAGGATCCCAGAATGTCTCTGTCTTTTTTGTCTCTTCCGACAGAAGATGTGGGACATACTTGATTTCTTCTCCCTCTGAATCTCTGGAAATTAAATCATGCAAAAGTCTGTTTAAGCACCTACATGATTTCAGACACTGTGATAGGCAAGAAAAATCTAGGCCTAATTCAGGGTCTGGTTAGAAAAGGGTTAGAATCAGAAAAGTAAAGTCAAATGAGATAAGACCTGAGATTATAGCTGTGTAAGATGTTCAGGGGTGAGGAGACAGAGAAGATGGTTCAGATGGTTACCTAGGTTAGTGGTGCTTTTCACACCACACTGCCTTTGGCAATGCTAGTAATGTCTGCTTCCAAGCAAAGAAATGAACCAGACAATTGTGTTTTAGGCTAATAACCTCAGAAGCAAACATTTTCAAGGTTAGGCAAAAGTAGCACCCAACAGAGAGAGCCTGCCTGACACAAACTTCACCAATTCCAGTAACATATACAAAGTTGGAGCTGACTGCCGAGCTCAGGATGCTTAATGGCCAGCCATGAATCTCCATCCCAGGAGAACAGTTGGCAAGTCAATGGATGACCAATGAGGGAGACAGACACACTGAGGGATATACTGAAAACTTTAAGTAAAGGCTGCAAGAATGGAATGGAGAGAGCACTGAGTAAGCCAAGTGTCTCAGCAGGAGTCTCCTCACAGAAGACACAACTCACCCTTGCTTTTCCGGGTTCAAGCTCCGGGTGTCTGCTAACCATGGAGCTGCCAACCTGGGTGACCATCCCCCGGCCCCTGAAGTGGTACAAGAAAGCAAGTGTACTTGGCTGCCTCCAACTTTCCCAGCGATTCTGGCTATCCAATTGCCTCACTCGGATGTGCAGATGCAGGATGGGCAAGTTTTTTGCAGTGGCAAGTTAGTTTCTCTCTCTTCTGGAATATGCAGGCTTGAGGCCAATATAAAGTCAACCCTGCAAGCAATGAAGGTGATGAAGGAAGGGGAAAGTTAACACAGCAATGGACCCTAGCAAGAGTCAGGATGCAATAGAAAGCAAAGATGGTGGAAGTGGGCAGAGTGGTGTGAGGGAGAGGTGAAATCAGGAAAAGACAGGCACACTGGGAATATACAGGCAGAGGAAGAAATGCTTCACAGAATTTGATGTCGCCCCCTAGACTGGACAGGTAAGGACATTTCCCTGAGGGACGAGAGTCCAAGGTGATGATCAGAAATTTTTACCTTCATAAAATATATAGTTTCCACAAATAAAAAAGAACCAATATTCCCTGTCCTGCTTCAACCCCATGATGAATGCAGATGTGCATAGTGCACGCCAACACTGTGTTGATCAATAGAAAAGCTAAAATCATCGCCTGACTCTGTAATCGCTACGTAAATAGCTCTTCAGAAGCACAAGTTGAAGACCAGGAGTGGAAACGCCGTGAGTGAAGTTTTTTACTCCAATAGACTACACCTGAATGAATTAAGGCAGGGTGTTTCAAAACTGTGTCTGTGTGCGCCCATGTGTTGTGGGGTGTAACAGAAAATGAGGGATGTATACCCAAATGCAAATGTCCACCATGCATAGGGTAGGAGAAGCACCCCTGCCTACCTGTGGCACCGTGGTGACCTCCTAAGAAGATGCTGGCAAGTTCTTCTCTGGAAACATTCTTTCTGCCCTCAGTAAGGAATAAAATATTGAAGAGTTTCCCAGACTGGATTGCAATCCTAAACATTTCTCAGGGAAAGCTCAAAGCCTTCTCTAATCTGTTTTACCTGTCTTCCAGCCATGTTCCATGACTCTCCTACCAAAAACTCCTCCATTGCCACACTGGCCCCCTCCTTGATCCCTTGTTATACCAATGTCTTCTTGGTCCTTTGGCTCCAGCCCTTAGCCCTTCCAACAATTAATCCCTCCTGTCTTTATATAACATTGATTCATGCCTCTCCCATCCTTTTCGCCAAGGGAGCTTCCTAGCTACCAGTTATCAGGCGTGAATTAAGTTCTGAAACACCTGTTATCTCATTGCTTCAACACTGAGCAACTCGAGTCACAGCAGTAGCGGGAAAATGCCAAGTCCTCTTGTCTGCAGGATATCAGATTTGGGATTGAACCCACTGTCACACTGGTTCTGGAGTCTGCTGCTGGCCATTTCTGGAGCTATCTAATCTCCACACCTGTGCCTCATCTCTGCCCTCCATCAATCTCTTTCGTATAGTGAGTTTGCCTTTCTTTTAACCTTACACAAGTTTTGACCTTGCTGTGCTGTCAGGCTGTAGAATCAGAATCCACGCTTTCTACTTCTCATGAATGCCTCAAAATCAGGTTCAGTTTAACTTAATGTTTTATTCATAGAGCTACACGGCAGGGAAAAAAAATATAAGGAAATTTAGGCCACAGAAAGAGAGGAGATCCTAGTTGTAGCCAAATGCCTTAGCTTCTTTTCTATCGCTGTGATAAAACACCATGACCAGGGCAATTTATAGAAGGAAGGGTTTTATTTTGGACTTACAGCTCCAGGGAGTGAGGGTCCATGATGGTAGAATGGGAGTATCAGACAGCAGGCAGCTGGAGCAGCAGTGAGTGTTCACATCTTAAACCACAAATAGGAAGCCAAGGGAGCTAATTCAGATAGTGGGAGTCTTTTGAATACTCAAAGCCTACCACAGTGACACACTTCCTCCTGCAAAGTCATACCTCCCAATAGTCCCCAAATAACCACCAACTGAGGACCAAGTATTCAAATGCCCAAGACTTAGGAGAGAACATCTCATTCAAAACTGCCACAGACAGGTATCTTTCGTCCGTGGAGACTCTGTTCTCTCTTAAACAAGGTTAGACATAGAAAATCTCTAGGTTCTCTTTTGATACTTGAAAACTAAGCCAGCAAAGGCTATGTCACAAAATACAAAGGAACACAGAAGCTGATGTGCTCGCAGGCAAGGAATCACCAAGAAACCTGCCAAGTGGCAAAAAGAAAGAGAGAATGACTTGAGGCAGGGCTATATGACAATAATGAGCTAATCTTCCATCACTCCATTCTGAACTTCAGTTACATAGATGAAATATGAGCAGAGAGAGCCTGAAGGGGGGCAGAATCCTTCAGAGGCAACAGGACATGGGTGTCTAATATGCCATCTGCTTTAGTTGTTCATGCAAGAGTGTGTTTATAAAATACTTCCTGCAGAGCAATGGAGTCCAGCCTTCCTAATTCTGTGACCCTTTAATACAGTTCCTCATTTTGTGATGATCCCCAACCATAAAACTATTTTGTTCCTACTTCATAACTATTATTTTGCTATCGCCATGACTCAACGTAAATAGCTGATATGCAGGAGACCCGAAGGTCATGACCCACTGCTATAGAGCTTCACGTTTAATAAGGTAGATAGTTATGGCGAGGTCAATGCTACATAGAGAATAACTAGAAAATCTAAAGGGACACACAGGTTGTCCTTCAAAATAGGTTCTCACATACGGGGTAGGGGGACGAGGTAATGAGACATTGCTAGGTGTATAAATACTAAGGTTCTGTAAAAGCAAACCAGAGGACTTAAAAGACTAGGAACCAAAAAGTATTGAATATGGATCAGGAAAATGATGAGTGTAAGGGACAGAGGAGGGGCTAGAAGGCACTGATGAGGCTTGAGTAGTCTACACTCAGGTTTGCCATTCATGTCTTTCATGCTGGGGAATGAAGAACTCTATGGACATGTGACAATGAACATCAGGTTGGGACCCCAGATGGCCACACTCTCATCTTCATCCTCACATTCTGCAATGGCTACTTTATGATCTTGAACAAACCACTTCCTCAGTCAAACTAACTCTTAATTTTCGAGGCGTAACATAAATTCCTACCTGCTCTAATGGGACATCCCCAGTGCCATGCAAGCGAGGTCTCTAATGAGGCAGGTAAGTTAAGATGTGCCAGACGGCATCTTAAAACAGCACAGGATCATTTTGTTGACTGGTGGCATCAAACCCAACAAATGCTCCTCTCCTCAGCACTTCTCGGGAACTCACCTCTCCTTCCCTTGACTATTGTTAGGGGCCTCGTATCTTGCAGTTTCAATCCATTATCAACCAGAGCAACCTTTCCAAATTGTGATTGCGTTCATGGTTTTCCCTTTCTGACTACCCTTTCCATCATTCCTAGATGACACTGACAGCTTCACAAGAGAGACGCTACACAACTTGTCCTCCAGTATCCATGTCTAAACACTGCTCACCACCTCCTCCATCCCTCGCCTGCAGTCAAATTGAGCAATTTAAAATTTCTCGAGACAGTTTGATCTTCTAGGACCCTGGGACTCTGCATGCTTGTTCCCTTCCCTTGAGTGTCCTTTCCCATGTGACTAGTCCCAACTCAACCCTCCATATTCAGTTCAAACACAATCAATACAAAGTTCAAACAGAATCTTCCCCAAGAAGTGTCCTCCAAGTCCCCACAGACAGTTAATGTTTCCGTTACCTTTGATTTTTACCAAAAAACATTTATTTGTTCGCACTGGAATTTGTACTGTTTCCCTTAGAGGAAAAATGTTCCATGAACTGTTCTTTCCTTGGTAGCCCTGAAAATTCTACTTGATAGGTAGCTCCAAGGTCAGCGTGATAGAAATGCAGTTTCTTTTATCTTACATTACTCCGTCAGGCTAAATTGTGCTTTTTTTTTTTCTAAGAAATGGATATAATTTGTAGGTCATCATCTGCCATATGGAACATTTCTGTAAATGTAAGTGATTCAGGGGGAAATTTCAATGGCTTTTGTTAATTTGAGGCTCTTAACATCTGAATGAGAACTCCCTTCTGTGCCCTCCCACTGCTCTGGGCACAGCTGAAGCACAGCTTCCGCAGAGAGCTCCTCATTGCCATCTCCTTCACAGTTTCCCGCAGAATATCGGCAAAGCTGTAGCACCTGAGATTGTGAATTCATCCCCATGGTTTCTGGGACTCAACCAACTCCGTGTGCCATGTTGACACTCAAGTCAGAAACATCCACTGGACAAATACTAATAGGTACATGTTGGGGGAGACTGCTTGTTCATTCCCAGCTGCTCAGCCCTAAAATAATTACACAGAAACTATATTATTTAAATCACTGATTGACCCATGAGCCCTAGCTTCATATTGGCTAACTCTTACATCTTCTTTTATCCCATTTCTAGCAATCTGTGTATTGCCACGTGGTTGTGGCTTACCTGCTAAAGTTTTGGCATGTCTGACTCAGTCAGTGGATTCATGGTTTCTCCCCGACTCTGCCGCCTTTCTCCCAGAATTCAGCCTAGCTTTCTTTCCCTGCCTACCTAAAATCTGCCTTGCTATAGGTCCAAAGCAGTTTCTTTATTCATTAATGGTAATTACAGCACACACAGGGGACTCCCACATCAGGTACAACTGAGCACTGTCTGTATACGGGGCATTGTGCTATTCATACCACATGCTGTGGATGGACTTATTTAGCTCTCAAAACAGCCCCCAATGAGACAAGCATTACAAGTATCCCAACTTTGGAGTTAAGAAAGCTTGAGGTGTGTAGTGTGAGTGAAAGTCCGATGAAGTTATAAGAGCTGAGAGAGGTCCCTGCCCTCCACCTGCTGCAACACTTGGGAAAGCAGGCCCTGCACCTCACCTGGTCAACACAACAGAGCCAAGCCTGTTAGCACAGGTGTGGGCAAGACAGCGCCAAAGTAGTGAACATGGGGAGACTCTCCTCATTACTCATCTGTCTCCTGGTGGCATGGGTGGGGGACAGATGTTCTCCCCATCACTCACCGCCCATCAACCCCTGAGGCAGGTGGGAGAATGGGCTCTGATGTTATACAGTCAGAAAAGCTGCTCCTGCATCCCATCAGCTACAACACCCTGGAGAGCAGGGCCCTGCGTCTCACAGCAGGAAGAGCTGACCCAGTTAACAGAGATGTAAGTCAGTCAGCCAGCAATGTTGTAAACGTGGGAGAGCTGCCCATTTCTCATCTGTCATGTGGCACCAAGGGCAGAGGAGAGATGCCCCCACCACCACCCGTCGATGCCTGAGACAGGTGGAAAAGCTGGCCCTGAAGTCGTAAGAGCAGGAGAGCTGCCCCTGGCCCTCCTCAGCTCCAGCACTCGGGAAAAGGGCCCCTACACCTCACAGGAGCTGGTCCTGAAAGGTAAGTATGGAAGAACCGATCTTGAGGATGTGAAAGGCAGAGAACTGACCCTGCCCCTTGCTCATCATTACAAGTGGTAAACTAGCCAGGGCAGTGCTGGAGAGCTCACCCTGAGAGTGAAGACAAGGTGGTGAACTGGTCAACCCTGAAACTACCCAGACCCAGAATCAGGGTTATGTGTTGACCTACTCCAACATCCACCCTATCTGTGATCTCCTGGAGCAGGTGGGGAAGTCAGTCCTGTGGACATAGGAGTGGATAATCTCCACAACATAGGGGAACAACAGGATGCCCAGGAAGAGTTCCCATGTGTGCCTGGTGTTAATGTGAACCAGACTAGTGATTCTCTGGGATGAAGGCCTGCATGTAAAAAAGTCTATGAATTAAAGAGGTTCACTGCATGACTCTGTTTTGTTTTGTTTTGTTTTATTTTGGGGGGGGGGAGAGATGAGTGAGATTAGGAGATACAGTGTAGAGACGTGATGTGAAATATGCAAAAAATAAATTAAAAGATTTGAAAAATGGAAAAGAAAACCTATACACTACCAATACGCCATTTCTGCCTTTCATGTTGAATAAATAAGCCATGCATGAGTCCCAGTCTAATGAATAGATCTTTAACCTTTGGCTTCTTCTGAGAAATAGATAAAACAGGTGAGTCTAAGTGCTGAATTGCCCTTCTAGTGAACATCCACCAAACAATCACTTTATGGAAAACATATGTCCCAGGTTCTATAGAAGCTAAGATGAGTTAAGTGAGTTCCACAAGTCTTTTAATTCTTCTTCTTATCAACATTTTCCAATAAAAATTGCTGTATTTGAGGTAGGAGGATGTTGACAGCTAGAGGCCGATCTTCCAGAAACAGCAGATCCTCTTCCTAGGTGTAAACTAAAAAAATAAACAAACAAATAAACAAAAAAAACAGGTGTCCGGTTGCAGAAATTGGTCAATGCATAGTGTTTGCCCAGTATGTGCAAGGCCCTGGGTTTGATTTCCCAACAGTTGGTTCAGAATTCATTTGAGGGCAACAGTTTTCTTTGGAGGTGTTGAGTATGTACAATATGATGGTTATCTTTAACACTGAGTTTTCATGAAATATTATTGGAAAAAACTCTGTGCCAATCTTGAAGAATTAAGGGTGAAGGGGAAGGTAGAAAGGGAGGGACAAAATCCCAGATAATAATAAAAATTATTTCATCCTTATGATTGTTACGGTTGCAGATCCTGTTGTGATTCCTATTCTGAATTTAAGGAAGTCAAGATATAGAAAGGCTGAGAGGACAAAACTCTGTACATATAACTTTTTCTGTGGTTTCCTAAATCTCAGACTTATAGATGAGAATTAGATTCTTGCTCATTTTCTTGAAAGGAAGTAGCTGTCCGTTCTGAGCTCCCTCCAGGGACGGATCGGGAGAGAAAAGGAGGCGTATGTACACATACATCTATCTAGGATGAGGTGACAGCACTCACTGCAAAGCAAGGAGAACCTCCACCAAGAGAACTCAGGGGGAAAAAAGACTTTACAGCATGGGGCAGTTTAAAAGAAAATGGTCCCTAAAATGAGTGGTATTATTAGGTGGTGTGGTCTTATTGGAGTGTGTGTGGCTTTGTTGGAGGAAGTATGTCACTGTGGGGGCAGGTCTTAAGGTCTCATATATGCTTAGGCCACACCTCGTGTCTTAAGATGACTTCCTGTTGCCTGCAGGTCAAGATGTAAGAACGAACTCTCAGTTCTTTCGCCATCAACACATCTGCCTGCATGCGACCTTGCTTCAGTAATAATGATAATGCACTAAATCTCTGAACTATAAGTAAGTCACCCAGATTAAATATTTTATAAGAGTTGCTGTGGTCATAGTATCTCTTCACAACAATAGAAACCCTGAGACATGCCAGCTACAACTGGCCAACTGCTTTGCTGTTAACAACAGCAGTGTTGAATAGTTGAAGCACGAAGTATTTGGCATAAAAAGTTTATTTTACATGGTCAAATACAGAAAAAAATATTTGTAGCCCTATAATAATATAAATAGGTGTTTCTCGGTTTGTCATGGGGAGACACACAAAAAGTTTGTGAAAACATTCAAAGTGCAACAACCTACCAGACAGCATAACTTAGCAACACAGTGCATTAAAAAGGCATCAGATATTCCCACATGGACACAAGGCTGATTTCATGCTCATAGCTTCTTGCATGTACCAGTATCATGGAAGAATATTTTATCATACATTATAGACAGGGAAAGATTGAAGTGCAAAATTTGAAGTATGGCTCCTAATGAACACTTACCATCGTTACGTGAGAAAACTTGCAAGTCAATGCCTCGGCACTCAGGGTCATTCTGTGCTTTTTCAAGTCATGTGTTTTCATACTTCTTCCTTTAAAAATGAAAAGATGGATTACTAAAGCAATGGTTTGCGCTGAAGATTTGCTTTCCTTCTGGGAACCTTGAAGTTTGTTTGTGCTAGCCAAGGATGCCGATATGACTGGTCTCCCATCAAAGCCTTCAATGCTAAGTGTCTAAGGGGTTCTCCTAGTAGACAGCATCACCTGTTCCCTGTCACCACACCTTCATGATGGAATTAAACACGTCTTGTCTGATTCCACAGAGACAGGACTCTTGTCAATCTGCATCCTATCTACTCAGGTCTTTTGGCTCCATGTGCTGTTTCTCTTGCTCCTTGAGCTCCTGGAACTTTCACGCTAGTAAATCCTGCTTGTATAGCAATGTGCTGATCATAAGAGTCCTTCTACCTGACTCCTACCAGCCAGACCAAACTGCCGCATAATTCATGGAACATTGGGTAGAGTCCTTGGAGGGTCATGTCTCAGGAATAGGGAATAATTGGTCCTAAACTAAAAGCTGCTCTATCCTAGCAAACAAATCTTAAAAGCATGATAGAATCAAACTGTTTCCAAGCAACTCAACTGATTTCAACAGCAAATAAAAAAATCAATAATATTTATTGGTACACAGAATTCACACTCACTAAGGGAAAATTCACAGTACCTGGCACCGAATCAAAGGTTACCAGTCATTTAAAAAATTAGAAATCATCACCCATATGATAAACCAATATGAAACCACCCAGAACTGACAGATATTAAAATAATAATTATGATAATTACTATAGCAATACCTCATATCTGAAGAACTGGACACAAAGACAATGTTGATAAGCTTAAATTAAAACTTTTAGAAATAAAAATTTTTAGCATCTTAGCTAAATAAAGTACATTGGGTATAACTAACATCAGGTTGAATGTTACAGAAAAGACTTCAGCAGCATAACCATAGTAATAATTAAAATGAGACAAACATGCACATTTGGGCATACACATGCACACGGTTCAGTTCATTAAGAGGACACAGCAATATTAAATGTGTGTATTCTTATTAATGCAAGCAAAATACATGAAGGGAAAACTGCTTGATTTTTGAGGATGCTAACCAAGTATGAATCACAGCGGGGAGTTTTCAATACTTTTCTGTTAATAATAAACAATAAATAAGTAAGAAAAAAGGATATGTCATGAAAGTAATTCCAAATGGCTTGTTTGGCATTATGGACTGTCCTGTCTTACAATAGTACAATGCACATATTTTTCAAGTGGGCATACTTTGAACAAAAAAGGCCATGCTGTAAGCTCTCAAACTTTCTCAGTGTTAAAAGAATCTCTGTCTTACAAAGCATATGCTCCAACTGTTGTGATTTGTATGCAAAATGTCCCCAACAAGCTGATGTTTTGACTGTTTGGTGCCCCTGCTTCAGGGGGTTCTAGAAACTTTAGAAAATTGAACCTAAATGTCACTGGAGTTAGATCATTAGAGTAACGTTATCTCTGGGCATTTCCTGTTGATTTCTTTCTGGAACCTTTCCATGGTGATTTAAATTGCCCACGTTTTGCTGCAAACACCCCACCAAGTTAAACTGAAATTTGTAAACTCATGACTTAAAATAAACCAGGAAGCCTTTAAGTTGTGTGTGTCAGGTATTTGGGTCTTAATGATAAGGGGAAAAATCTGTATCAATACAGAAAATTGATACCAGGTATGAATTATTTCTATGAATAAAATTATGTGATTTCTATGCCTGGTGTATAGGGAGTTAAGGAGAATCTGGAGCTTTGGGGTAAAAAAGCTTAGAATACTTCAAGCAATCTTAATGCTTCGTACCAGTAGGAGCTTGAAAACCCAGATCCCCAATAGTACTGCCCTCAGCAGAGCTCATGCAACTTCTCATGGGAACACTGACCATGTTGAGGATTTAAGTAGAGGCAACTCATGCTACATTCTGGCAAAGAATTTGATTATGTTTCACTCATATCTTCAAGATGTGAGTAAGGTTGAAGTCAAAAGTAATGGACAAATTAATTTGGCAGGGAAGATTCCAGGACGGAAAAGTACTCAGGCTGTGGCATTGTGACTGCTGACTGCTTTTAGCCAGGTTTCCAGTGAGATTCACAGACCGTGGAACAAAAAGATGGGGGAAGTGTAGTTTCACCAGGAAATGAGTACATTTACAGCTTTAAACCAAGAAGTCACAGTCATCAAAGAGGCTTGAGCAATAAAAGAGAAGCCAAGAATTTTGCCCTGGGACCATCGTGCAAGCACCCTGAGGAAATTTCATCAAGTACTGAGAAAAGGCTTCTCCTAGGCTTCAGCTTGCAAAACTGAACTCACTTGAAATGTTTTCCCTTGATAAGAATATCTCCAGGGTTTCTCCATCACATATATCCACATGGTAGAGGGAACTGGCTGGGTTCTGCAGTCAAGGTCCAAGAGAACATAGCAACTATTAGAGCTGGCAATAGACCCCACTGTCTTTGTCTTTGTTGCTGTTTTGGCAGGTATGTAGTTACCAGTTACATAACTAACTGGAGACTTATATTCATAATTTTAAGAAGGACTCACAGGTCATATAATGTAGACCTTGGTGAGATTCCAAGTTCTGTATGAACTTAGAGCAGTGGTTCTCAAATTTCCTAAGCTGTGATCCTTTAACACATTTCTTCATGTTATGGTGACACCATACAAGTATTTCTACTTCATTATTATATTACTTCATTATTATATTACTTCATCACTGTAATTTTGTTACAGTTATGAACTATAATATAAATATCTGATACAGAGGATATTTGATATGCAACACCAAGGGGGTTGCGACCCACAGGTTGAAAACCATGGCCTTAGCAGATTATACATAAAGCTTTGAGGGTCTATACTGTAATAGACATTCTATGGTGATGGGGATCATAAGATTGTAGAATCCCTGCCAGAGAAAGCTGAAGACATCAAGGGGACCCAGCTCAAGAGACAGATCATGTGGGTAATAACGAGTAGGGACATTGGACAGACATACCTAAACCTGTTAGAGAGAAAATGATGTCATCATGTACAACTGGATCCTGGACACAGAGCTACAAGATTCAATGTTTGCCTTGATGAATTCTAGTTTTGATGTGATCCAGTCTTTCCTTGCTGTCTTCCCATTGATCCCTTTTGGAATGGGACTGTTTACTCTATACCGTTTGTCATGGTCAACTTTTTGCTAATGTGAAATAAAGTAGTCACTGGGGATGAGAGAACCTCAATTGAGAAAAGGCCTGTGGGGGATTTTCTTGATTAATTAATTGATGTAGGAGGGCCCAGTTCACTTTAAGTGGTACTAACACTGGGCAATTATATAAGAAAACAAACTAAGCAAATCACAGAAAGCAGTGTTGATCTGTGACTTTTTGCTTCGGTTTCTGTTTCCAGGTTCCTGCCTTGAGTTCCTGCTCTGACTTCCTTCCATGATAGACCATGATGTCTAATTGAAAGCTGAAACAACCCTCTCCTCCTCAAGTTGTTTTGGATGATGCTGCTTTATCACAGAAATATAAACTTATATCACATATAAGACACTATTTTATAGTGGCAGTATCTAATTTTTTATAACGTGTAGGGATTCAAAGCTAACACAGCCTGAAGTGTCAGTAAAAACTTTGGGTTTACTTACTAAATATGGGCCTTTAAAAGTTACAGACTAACCAGGTGGTGGTGGCACACACATTTAATCCCAGTACTCGGGAGGCAGAGACAGGCGGATCTCTGTGAGTTCGAGGCCAGCCTGGTCTACAGGAGCTAGTTCCAGGTCAGGCTTCAAAGATACAGAGAAACCCTGTCGCAAAAAAACGAAAAGAAAGAGAGTTGCAGCCCAGCCCTGGTTTGGGCCTTGTTCTATGCGTCCTGCTGCCATGGATTCTTATTTCCATAATACTCTGTTTTACTACAGGGCCCAAGCAGGTAGTGAAGAACCTTCTGACATGTGAGTAAAATAAACCCCTCCTCCCTATCACGGTTACTCTGTCATGATAGATGGCTACTCTATCATGGCTACTCCACCATGGCAACTCTGCCATGGCAACTCTACCATGGCTACTCTGTCAGTTGCTGTGATAAAAACACCTGACAAAGGAATCGTAAGAGAGAAAGGGGTTGTTTGGGTCTACAATTCAACCTCACATTCCATCAGTGTAGGAAAATCCCAGCAGTAGGAGCTTTAGTTGGCTGGTCTTGTGGCGGCTGGTCTCGTGGCAGCTGTTCTCGTGGTAGCTGGTCCCATGGCAGCTGGTCTTGTGGCAGCTGGTCCCATGGCAGTTGGCCCTCATGGCAAATGATCCCAAGGCAGTTGGTCCCATGGCAACTGGTCCCATGGCACTGACAGTAAGAGGCAGAAGCTGTCCAAATGCCTTCTGCTGCTCAGCTCCATTTCTCCTCTCAGAGTCCAGCATCCCAGGCGAGCAACAGTGCCACCCACAGTGAACAGGTCTTCTCACCTCAGTCAGCTTCATCCTCATTAAGATAATCCCAACAGGTATACCTAGAGGCCTGTCTCCCGGTTGATCCTGGATTCTGCCAAGTTAACAATCCACAGTAGCCTTGTTACAGTTAGAATCAATAATGGAGAGACTTTTTGAAGTCCTCAAGTACTTAAGGAATGCTAAAATATTCTATATTTTGAATAATGACTCAAAAGGGAAATTATAAAGCACCTTAAATGGAATGGAAATAAATACTGTACTGACCAAGCATCATACACAATGCTCAACACCTGTTACCGAAAAGAACAGAGTCTCAAATCATTTATCTTAGACTCCATCTGAAGAAACTAACAAATGATATGAAAATTAGCCTAACAGAAAGAGGAAAACAATTTGAAATCACAATAGAGCCTTACAGATTTTTTAAAAAATGAAAATCCAGGTAACTAAAAAACAATCAATAAAATTGACACCTCTACCCAGATTGGTAAGCTGTTTATAAAAGAAACCATGAGCTGATGAGATGGCCCAGTGAGGAAGGCTTTTATTCAGCAGCCTGAGGGGCTGGGTTCTGTCCCTAGCCTGATAAAACACAGTGGAAGTAGAGAACTGCATGCTACAAGTTGTCCTCCAACCTCCACAAGCATATTGTGACACAGGCATGAACACACACACACACACACACACACACACACACACACACACACAACCACATACACACACACTTAAATAAGAAATTTTAAAAAGTGATTCTTTTTAAAAAACAAATCTTTCAGATCATAAAGTTCTATAAACCCACAATTTTTTCCTTTCATCTCTTTGAAACTACATAAAAATAATTCAATTACAGAGTTATTTAACATGTAAAGTCTATTGCTACACATAGAGTATATTTTAATTTAAAAACAAGTCATAAATTACCACTAAACAGGATCACCTAGACTCTCCAGATGTTAAAAGAATAAAAGAATGTAAAATGATTGCATGTCAATAAAGTCAACCATTGAAATGAGACGGGCAAAAAGCCCTTGAAGAACACACACCAGAAAGTTCACTCAAGAAGAAATGAACCAAATGACTCAAATCCTCTTGAAGCAAGTGCATTTTTAGTTAACAGCCTTTGCAGAGAGAAAACTTTAGAGCCAATGATCTCACCGGAGAATGCTGTCAAATATTTATGCAAGAAATATTGCTAATCCAACCCAAAGAATCCCAGTACATACAGGACGGCACTTCACACTCAGTTTCCAAGCCTAACACTATTATGGTTTTCAAAAAGACAGCACCGTAAAAACTGAATAATATCCTCCATGATCACAACGCACAATTTGATATGAGTTTTTAGCAAACTGATTACAATAGTGTACAATTGAAATTAATACATCTGGACTGCAAAGGTAAAATTGTGTTTCCAAATAAAAATGTGTTTGAACCTTGACATCTAGGAAGATGATTTTATTTAGAAATAGGATCTCTGTAGATATGGCCATGCTGAGATGAAGTCATAGTGGGTTAGTATGAGTTTAGGGTCCTCATTATAAATGGAAAATTTTAAGGTGTGGTAATGCACTTCTTTAATCACAGAACTCAGGAGGCAGAGGTAAGCAAATCTCTGTGAGTTGAAGATCAATTTGCTCTACTCGGTGGGTTCCAGGCCAACCAGGGCTACAAAATGAGACCATGTCTCAAAAGGAGTATGGCATTTTTAACAGAGATAAGATATAAAAGGAAAGCACCATGTGATCACAGAGCAGAAACTAGTTTAATACAACTGCAAGTCAAGCAAAAACCAGGTTTGACAGTAACCAGTAACCATAAGAAGACTGGAAGATACAAGAGCAGACCCTCCCTGTGTTTTCCTGGGTGGTTAGCCATAGACAACTAGAATAGTCTTTTAGCATCCAGAATTGGGAGAAAAATGTACTTTGTTTTTGTTGTGGTTTTCAAATTATGTACTTTGTGGTACTTTGTTACATATATTCCAAGAAACTAGTAAATGACCCTTCAATACGGGTTTAGGCCAACCTTTGGAAATCAGTAATTGATCTTACCATATGACCACAATAAGAAGGAAATACATGGAATATGAATGTTTCATCTATGATAGGTTAAAATATAGAGGAAAGCGAGAATCAAAATGGATGCCATCAGTCTCTGCAAAACTCTGCAACTAAGGCCATAAGTAATGGAAAAGGCTTAAAGAGTTCTCATACACCTGTTTAGCATCATATTTAAACCCCTAGAGCATGCAGGGAGATTTCTGGCCAGCAAGTGGCACTGATCCTGTAGCAGAAGATACAATGGAGGGGTAAGTGTGTTCCTGACCTGCCACACAAGCCCGGTGAGGGAACACACAATATTCCCGCCATCTTTATCTCCCTGGGTATTCCGAAGGGGAGGCTTCCCCCAGCTAAACCCTCTCTCCTCCTACCCCATCCCCGCTTTCAGCCAGGAACCCCTACCCTTCCTCTCTCCCTTTTTTGGGGCTTAAAATCCTCCAACTCAGCCTGTGTGGGTGCCACCAGGACGGGGCAGTGAGTGCAAATGGGAGGGAGTTCCTTTGTTTTAATAGCCTGCCTGCAGAAAGGTAGGAATGCAGGCAAAGTGATTCCTGGTCAGGAAGGGGCACTAATCCTGTAGCAGAAGACCCAGCGGAGGGAAGAGCCATTGGAGAGCATCTGAAGGAAGAGATGGGCAGGCACCAAGGCAAGAATTCCTCCAACAATCTGAAAAACAACATGAAAACACCAGATCCCAGCGATCTTACGACAGAAGGACTTGAACACCCTATTCCGGAAGAAGTGGAAAACACTGTCATTATGAAAGCAATACAGTCTCTTAAACAGGGTATGAATAACTCACTTAAAGAAATAGAAGAGAAATATAACAAAAAGATTGAAGAAATAAGTAAAGAAATGGAAGAGAAATATAACAAAAAGTTTGAAGAAATGAGTAAATTCGTAAACCATACCCTGGGAAACCAAGAAAAAATAATCAAACAGGTAATAGAATCAGTTCAATAATTGAAAACTGAAATGGAGGCAGTGAAGAAAACACAAACTGAAAGCCAGCGGGATATGGAAAATCTAGGTAAACAAGCAGAGACTTCAGGAACAAGCAAAACCATAGAATACAAGAGATAGAAGAACAAATCTCAGATTATGAAGACACCATAGAGAAAATAAACGCTCTGACCAAAGAAAACAGCAAATACAACAAATTCTCATCACAAAACATTCAGGAAATCTGGGACATAATAAAAAAAACCAAATCTAAGAATAATAGGGGTAGAAGAAGGAGAAGAATTGCAGATCAAAGGTACAGAAAATATATTAAACAAAATTATAGAAGAAAACTTTTTCAACTTAAAGAACGATATTCCTATGAAGGTTCAAGAAGCATACAGAACACCGAATAGACTGGATCAGAAAAAACATCCCCTCACCATATAATAATCAAAACACAAAGCATTCAGATTAAAGAAAGGATATTAAGAGCTGCAAAGGAAAAAGGTCAAGTAACTTATAAAGGTAAACCTATCAGACTTACACCAGACTTCTCTATGGAAACCATGAAAACCAGAAGGTCCTGGATAGAGGTACTGCAGAAACTAAGAGACCATGGATGCAAGCCCAGACTACTACACCCAGCCAGGTATTGTTCACTATCAACAGAGAAAACAAAATATTCCTGGATAAAAGCAAATTTAAACAATACGTAGCTACAAATCCAGCCTTACAGAGAATATTAGAAGGAAAATCACAACCCAAGGAATCCAACATTCCCAACACTGCCTACAATAACTCAGACATCTAGTGACCTTTCACAAGCACAACTCAAAGAAGGAAAACACACTCTACTACCCATAAAAATGACTGGAGTCAACAACCACTGGTCATTATAATATCACTTAATATCAATGGACTCAATTCACCTATAAAAAGGCACAGAATTAGAGATTGGACACGAAAACAGGATCGAACATTCTGATGTTTACAAGAAACACACCTCAACCACAAAGACAGACACCTACTCACAGTAAAGGGTTGGGAAAAAGTTTTCCAAGCAAATGGACCTAAGAAACAAGCGGACCTAAGAAACAAAGACCTATTTGACAAGAACTTGAAGTCTTTGAAGAAAGAAATTGAGGAGGATACCAGAAAATGGAAAGACCTCCCCTGCTCTTGGATTGGGAGAATCAACATAGTAAAAATGGCAATTCTACCAAAAGCAATCTATAGATTCAATGCAATCCCCATCAAAATCCCATCAAACTTCTTCACAGACCTTGAGAGAACAATAATCAAGTTTATATGGAAAAACAAAAAATCCAGGATAGCCAAAACAATCTTATACAATAAAGGAACTTCTGGAGGCATTACCATCCCTGACTTCAAACTCTATTACAGAGCTACAGTATTGAAAACAGCTTGGTATTGGCATAAGAACAGAGAAATCGACCTATGGAATCGAATAGAAGACCCGGATATTAACCCACAAACCTATGAACACCTAATTTTCGACAAGGGAGCTAAAGGTATACAATGGAAGAAGGAAAGCATCTTTAACAAATGGTGCTGGCATAACTGGATGTCAACCTGTAGAAGATTGAAAGTAGATCCATATCTATCACCATGCACAAAACTCAAGTCCAAATAGATTAAAGACCTCAACATTAATCTGTCCACTTTGAACCTGATAGAAGATAAAGTGGGAAGTAGTCTACAAGATATAGGCACAGGAGACCACTTCCTAAGTAGAACCCCAGTAGCACAGACAATAAGAGAAACAATGAATAAATGGGATCTACTGAATCTGAGAAGCTTCTGTAAAGCAAAGGACACTGTCAGTAAGACAAAAAGGCTACCTTCGGACTGGGAGAAGATCTTCACAAACCCCTCATCAGACAAAGGTCTGATCTCCAAAATATACAAAGAACTCAAGAAACTAGACACTAAAACTCTAATTAACCCAATTAAAAAATGGAGTACTGATCTGAACAGAGAATTCACAACAGATGAACTTCGAATGGCCAGAAGACACTTAAGGTCATGCTCAACCTCCTTAGCGATCAGGGAAATGCAAATCAAAACCACTTTGAGATACCATCTTACACCTGTCAGAATAGCTAAACTTAAAAACACCAATGATAGCTTATGCTGGAGAGGATGTGGAGTGAGGGGAACACTCATCCATTGTTGGTGGGAATGCAAACTTGTGCAGCCACTGTGGAAATCAGTGTGGCGGTTTCTCAGGAAACTGGGAGTCAACCTCCCTCAGGACCCAGCAATTCCACTCTTGGGAATATACCCAAGAGATGCCCTATCATACTACAAATTTGTTCAACTATGTTCATAGCTGCATTATTTGTAATAGCCAGAACATGGAAACAACCTAGGTGCCCCTCAATAGAAGAATGGTTAAAAAAGGTGTGGAACATATACACATTAGAGTTCTACTCAGCGGTAAAAAACAATGACATCTTGAATTTTGCATGCAAATGGATGGAAATAGAAAATGCTTTACTGAGTGAGGTAACCCAGACCCAAGTAGAGGAATATGGTATGTACTCACTCATAAGTGAATTCTAGCCATAGTTAAAGGTCTTTGAGTCTATAATTCGTGATCCTAGAGAAGCTAAATAAGAAAATCATATAGTTATCCTCCTGGATATTAGAAGTAGACAAGATTGCCAGGCAAACTTGGGTGCACGGGGGGTGGGGTGGGGGTGGAAGTAAGGGGAGATGCCTAGGGAGAGGGAAGAGGGGGAAGATTGGGGATGGCTTGGGGGAATGGGAGGGGGAGGGAGGAAGAATGGTTATGGGGGCAGAGAAGTTTATATCTCAACTAAGGGAGCCATTTTAGGGTTTGCAAGAGACTTGATTCTGGAGGGGTTCCCAGGCCCAAGGAGAAGTCCCCAGATTGCTCTCTGGGCAGCAGAGGAGAGGGTGCCTGAACTGGCCTTGGCCCATAACCATACTGATGAATATTTTGCATGTCACCACAGAACCTTCATATGACGAAGGATGGAGATAGAGACAGAGACTCATATTGGAACACTGGACTTAACTCCCTAGGTCCAAATGAGAAGCAGAGGGAGGGAGATCGTGAGCAAGGAAAGCAGAACCAGAGGGAGCCTTCATGCGTCGATGGATGGAGATAGAGACGGAGACCCACATTGGAGCACTGGCCTGAGCCCCCAAGGTCCAAATGAAGAGCAGAAGGAAGGAGAGCATGAAAAAGGAAGTCAGGTCCACGAAGGGTACGTTCACCCACTGATACAAAGGGACTGATCGAATGAGAGCTCGCCAAGGCCAGCTGGACTGGGACTGAAGGAGCATGTGATCAAATCGGATTCTCTGAAGGTGGCTGACATGGGGGCTGACTGAGAAGCCATTGACAATGGCACTGGGTCTTGTTTAGCCTGCATGGACTGGCTTTTTGGGATCCTGGACTGTTTGGTTGCTCACCTTCCTGGACCTGGAGGCCGAGGGGGGGGGGTAATAACTTGGATTTCCCACAGGGCAGGAAACCCTGACTGCTCTTGAGAATGGTGAGGGAGGAGGAGAGGGAGTGGGGGGAACGGGAGGGTATTGGGAGGAGGGGAGGAAGTGGAAATTCTTTAAATAAATAAATAAATAAATAAGAAAAAAACTTAGAATGGCAATATGTTAATAGTAGATAAAACAAAAGCCATTTATATTGGAATGAAAGGAGCAAAGCTCTTCGTCCATATTACTCATGAACATACAGAAAATCCAATGAGCTCTACAATAGTGTTACTAGAACTAATATGGAATGGAAAGTCAGGGGAATACAAGACTGAAGACAAATGTCAATTGCATTTTATACTGGAAATAATAAATTATGAATTGAACCCAAAAACACAACTCATAATAATATAAAAATATGTACTTAATATTTCATCTGCCACAAAATCGGCAAGACCCAGACTCGGAAAATTACCAGACACTCTTGAGGTTATATAAGAACTGAATAATGGAGAAGTACACTGTGCACTTGGCTGGCAATGCTAAAGGCTGCCAAGATCTCAGTTCTCCCCTAAAATGGTATGTGGATCCAAAACAACTCCAATCAAACTGCAGAAGGATTTTCTTACGGAAATTTACAAAATTCTGATGGAAATGAAGGTACAAAATATACTGAACAATTTGCAGAGGAATGAGATTGTAGGTATGATACAACCTTGTTTCAAGGCATCTACTCATTTGTCTGTCTGTCTGTCTGTTCATATGCATACATCATATGTGACAGGGGACACACTCAAATAGAGGTCAGAGGCTAATCTCAGGTTCTCTCCACCATGGGATCTTAGGAGAGACTAAGTTCAGGGAAGCCATCCTATTGGCTTGAGACATTTTGTTAAAGCTACAATAACTCAGCGAAGATATTACTATCATAAATGTTGAGCAAAAAGTCAAGGAAATGGAAGAGAAAATCCACAAAAAGAAAGCATACGGCTTTAGCAATCAACATCTGACCAAGTACAATATTACTTCATTGAAGAATATTAATTTGTAAAAATTAACGTAAAATTAATCTGCATACTTCAAGGCAAAATTAAAACTGTATGCCTATTAAATGACAGTAAGTATAGGAGTAAATCTTTGTGATATTGAACCCTGAAAGGGTCTCTTGGACACATTAAAAGTACAAACATGAAAAGAACAGAACGTACACTGGATTGAACAATTTAAATTGAATTTAATTTTGTGCTACAAGCAACATAATGAAAAGGTGACAATGACCCACAAGATGGGAAAAATACTTATTACCTGTCTGAAAAAGGATTAGATCCAAAAGTGTAAAGAGTGACTATTCTTTTCATCTTTTCTGTGTTTTTTTAAAGATGTCTTTATTTTTGTGTATATGAGTGCTCTGTATGTCCAACTTTATGCCAGATGAAGGCATCAGATCCCATTACAGATGGTTGTGAGCCATAGTGTGTTTGCTGGCAATTGAACTCAGGACCTCAGGAAGAGCAAACAGTGCTATTAACAGCTGAGCCATCTCTCCAGCCTCCTTTTAATGTTTTTAAGTTAATAGATATTATACAAAGCAGTCTGTTTCATGATGGTTTTTCAGACATAGACATAGCACGGTTTGATCATGTTCATTCACATCATCCTCTCATGTCTCCCCCTCCACCTTTTAGTTCCCATATAGACCCCCCTTTTAATTCCATGTCTTTATTTGTTACAGATTCTGCATAGAATATAAAATATGTTATTTGTTTTTCTCAGTCTTTTTATTTAACTTAACAAGATAATGGTCTCAAGTTTCATGCATTTTTCCTTCAAATAACATAATTATGTCTTCATTGTGGCAGATAAAACTCCATTATTTATATATGCCACAATTTCTTTATCAATTGATCTGTTGTTTGACACCTTGGTTGATTTTATAACCATTATTGTGAATAGTATAGTAATGAAGAAAGATAAGAGAATATCCTTGTTGTTTTATTATTTTTTTGAAACAAGGGCTCTTTATCCCAGGCAGGCCTGGAATTTACTATGTAGCCCAGACTAGCTTTAAACATACAGCAAACCTCCTGCCTCAGCTGTCTGAAGGCTGGAAATATGGCATGCATCAACACATCTTTTTCTAGTCTTCTTGTGTCTCTAGTGCATGCTTCCGTTGACCCGGTTAGCTATATACCTAGGAGTGGTCCCACTGGGTCATACCGTCAGTTCACTTTTAGATTCTGAAGAAATCTCCACACAGGCTCTGTTTTTGATTGTTGACCATGAACAACTTTGACCCTTGAGCATTCCTCCTTCCTCACTCCAGGCCCTTCTCCCTTCTTTCCTCTCTTCTCAGCCACAGGTACAAGTTAGAGCAAATAAGGCCCTGGCAGGTATGTGGAAACCCTTCCCTTACCTCCACTCCTAGCTACAGTAAGAGATAAATCAATCTGTTTTGCCGGTTCTCAAGACATTTTGGGTTTTCTTGGAAGGCAGCTCTACTCTCCCCAAAAGGTTTAATTACATAAGTAATAAAGCCTTTCACACATTTGTGGTCAATGTATGAGGTCTTAGTCTCTTTCCTGTTACTATTATCATAGTGCCTGAGACTCAGTAATCCATAAAAATAGTCTTACTACTATGTGAGTGAGGCCCTGGGTTCAGTCCTTAGCACTGGGTGAGTAGAAGAGGCAGTGTTTGACCCACACTTCCAAAAACTCTTAAGTCCCAAGCCACGATGCTGCCAGATGCTCAGCAAAATGTAGCAAGCTTGCTAGCTCAGCTCAGAGTCTTTTTCATATAGAGCAGTCGTTGTCATCAACTGGGGACCATGCCCTCATCACCTTATCTGATCTTCATGACTCTCCTAAAGACTTCACATCAAAACGCTGTTAACATCTCAATTTGATGATAAAGTTTCCAAAATATGAACTTTTAGGGAACATATTCAATCTGTTAGAGACAAAGAAGCCCCTGGTCATGAGAATAGAACCTCTGTCTGGGTAGACACCTAGTGTTGCAGCTGGGCTGACAGTCCGTAGGCTAAGGGACCATACCCAGAATGGCAGGCTCACCCGAGGCCATGCTAACAGGATAGGTGGAATTCCTTTAATGAGACACTGTACTTTCCTTCCAGATCTCTGCCCTTTGCAGTTTATGAACCTTAGCCAGGCATTGTTATAATTATCCAGAAAAGCAAAAATTTCCCTTTTATTCTTTCTACCTCTTTTCTATGCTGGCTTTCATTAACAGTTTTTGAGTTTCTCCCCAACAGTTTAGGCTTCCTTGTTCTTTCTCAAAAGCTTCTTTTCTCATCGTGTGCTGACCTCAATGCCAGCTTTAATGACCTGGCCTTTTCCTTTCTCTCCTTCCTTCTCTTTCTCTGGGCAGCTGCAGAAGTTTTCACCTTGCCTGCCCTGCAATTGCTCTTATAATTTATAATAAAACTACCTACCCTAGTGTTTCCATTTAATTCCCTTCTTAAATTATTTTATTGAGACTAAGAACTTTAAAGAGGACCCTTATTTTCCCAGTATCAAAGCCATTGGTTGATATCGAAATTAGCATTCAAATTAGGAGTGGGGACATAAGACACTTAAGCTCCACAATTCAAAGGCATTTTATTAATGGCAAGGGATTTGAAGAGCCATTTATTCAAAAAAATACACAAGATCCAGAGGGCCTTCGGAGTGGTGAGGTGATTCGGGCCCGCGACAGGGGCCCGGCGAGGGGGAGCTAGGACTCTCCCCGACCCCATAGACTCCCAGGTCAGCCTGCTCTGCTGGCTCCACCCTGCTAGCTTCCCCGCCAGCCATCCCAGCTTCCATCCAGAGGGCCTTCGGAGTGGTGAGTTGATTCGGGCCCGCGGCAGGGGCCCGGCGAGGGGAAGCTACGACTCTCCCCGACCCCATAGACTTCCAGGTCAGCCTGCTCTGCTGGCTCCACCCTGCTAGCTTCCCCGCCAGCCATCCCAGCTTCCATCCAGTGGGCCTTCGGAGTGGTGAGTTGATTCGGGCCCGCGGCAGGGGCCCGGCGAGGGGAAGCTACGACTCTCCCCGACCCCATAGACTCCCAGGTCAGCCTGCTCTGCTGGCTCCACCCTGCTAGCTTCCCCGCCAGCCATCCCAGCTTCCATCCAGAGGGCCTTCGGAGTGGTGAGTTGATTCGGGCCCGCGGCAGGGGCCCGGCGAGGGGGAGCTAGGACTTTCCCCGACCCCATAGACTCCCAGGTCAGCCTGCAGTGCTGTTTCCACCCTGCTAGGCTCTCCCACCTGCCATCCCAGCTTCCATCCAGGTACAAATTTCTATATTTCTCCCCTCCCACTGAGCCCATAAAATTTCCCCAGTTCAGCTGCCTTGCACACTGGGCCTGCACTGTAGGGGCATCCCGGAAAGAGGCAGTGCCTGTGCTTCAATACCCTGCTTGGGGAAAGGTAGGCATTCTATCAGTGAACTCCCTGCCCAACAAGGGAACCTGACCCGATACCAGAAGTTCCAATAGAGAGCATTTGATCAAAGAGATGGGCAGACGCCAAGGCAAAACCTCCTCCAACAATCTGAAAAACAACATGAAAATATCAGATCCCAATGACCCTACAACAGAAGGATTTGAACACTCTAACCCAGATGAAGTGGAAAAAAGTGCCATTATGAAAGCAATAGAGTCCCTTAAACAGGATATGAATAACTCCCTTAAGGAACTGGTCGAGAAGTATAACAAAAAGTTTGAAGAAATGAGTATAGAAATGGATGAGAAATATAACAAAAAGTTTGAAGAAATAAGCAAATCCGTGAGTGATACCCTGAGAAACCAAGAAAAAACAATCAAACAAGTAAAGGAAACAGTCCAAGAATTGAAAACTGAAATGGAGGCAATGAAGAAAACACAAAACGAGAACCGGCTGGATATGGAAAACCTAGGTAAATGAGCGGAGACTACAGAATCAAGCATAACCAATAGAATACAAGAGATCGAAGAATGAATCTCAGATTCTGAAGATACCATAGAGAAAATAAATGCTCTGGTCAGAGAAAACGGCAAATCCAACAAATTCTCTTCACAAAACATTCAGGAAATCTGGGACACAATAAAAAAACCAAATCTAAGAATAATAGGGATTGAAGAAGGAGAAGAACTGCAGATCGAAGGCCCAGAAAATATATTCAACAAAATTATAGAAGAAAACTTTCCCAACCTAAAGAACGATATTCCTATGAAGGTTCAAGAAGCATACAGAACACCGAATAGATTGGATCAGAAAAAAACATCCCCGCGCCATATAATAATCAAAACACAAAACATAAATATTAATGAAAAAATTTTAAGAGCTGCAAAGGAAAAAGGTCAAGTAACTTATAAAGGTAAACCTATCAGGCTTACACCGGATTTCTGTATGGAAACCATGAAAGCCAGAAGATCCTGGATAGAGGTACTGCAGAAACTAAGAGACCATGGATGCAAACCCAGACTAATATACCCAGCCAAGCTATTGTTCACTATCAACGGAGAAAACAAAATATTCCAGGATAAAAACAAATTTAAACAATACGTAGCTACTAATCCAGCCTTACAGAGAATATTAGAAGGAAAATCACTACCGAAGGAATCCAACATTCCCAACACGATCTACAATAACTCGAACATCTAGCGACCATTCACAAGCACAAATCAAAGAAGAAAAACACATACACTCTACTACCTAAAAAAAAAAAAATGACCGGAGTCAACAACCACTGGTCATTAATATCACTTAATATCAATGGACTCAATTCACCTATAAAGAGTCACAGACTTAGAGATTGGATACGAAAACAGGATCCAACATTCTGCTGTTTACAAGAAACACACCTCAAACACAAAGACAGACACTTACTCAGAGTAAAGGGTTGGGAAAAGGTTTTCCAAGCAAATGGACCTAAGAAACAAGCGGGCGTGGCCATTCTAATATCTAACAAAATCGACTTCAAACTAAAATCAATCAGAAGAAATGGAGATGGACATTTCATACTCATAACTGGAACAATTCATCAGGAGGAAGTCTCAATCCTGAATATCTATGCCCCTAATATAAAGGCACCCACATATGTAAAAGAAACTCTTCTAGAACTCAAGGCGGTCATCAAACCACACACACTAATAGTAGGAGACTTCAACACTCCTCTCTCACCAATGGACAGGTCAATCAGACAGAAACCAAACAGAGAATTGAGAGACCTATTGGAGGTATTGAATCAAATGGACTTAACAGACATCTATAGAACACTCCACCCAAATAGGAAAGAATATACCTTCTTCTCTGCAGCTCATGGAACCTTCTCGAAAATTGACCACATACTCGGTAACAAAGCAAACTTCCACAGATACAAAAAAATATTAGTAACTACCTGTGTCTTGTCAGATCACCATGGACTAAAATTAGAATTCAACAACAATGCTCCCCCCAGGAAGCCAACAAACTCATGGAAACTGAACAGTCAACTACTAAATCACCCCTGGGTCAAGGAAGAAATAAAGAAAGAAATTAATCTCTTCCTTGAATTTAATGAAAACAAAGACACAACATACTCAAACCTATGGGACACTATGAAAGCAGTGCTAAGGGGAAAGTTCATAGCACTAAGTGCCCAATTAAAGAAAGCGGAGAAAGCACACATTGGAGACTTAACAGCACACTTGAAAGATCTAGAAAAAAAAGAAGCTGATTCACCCAGGAGGTCTAGAAGACTGGAAATAATCAAACTGAGGGCTGAAATCAACAAAATAGAAACAGAGAAAACAATCCAAAGAATCAATGAATCAAAAAGCTGGTTCTTGGAGAAAATCAACAAGATTGACAAACCCCTATCCAAGTTAATCAAACGGCAGAGAGAGAACATGCAAATTAATAAGATCAGAAATGAAAAGGGGGACATAACCACAGACACAGAGGAAATTCAGAGAATCATTAGATCTTACTATGAAAGTTTATATGCCACAAAGTTGGAAAATGTAAAAGAAATGGACATTTTTTTAGATAAATACCATATACCAAAGTTGAACCAAGAACAGGTGAACAATCTAAATAGACCTGTTAGTCGCGAAGAGTTAGAAGCTGTTATCAAAAATCTCCCTACCAAAAAAAGCCCAGGACCAGATGGTTTCAATGCAGAATTCTACCAGAACTTCCAGGAAGAGCTAATACCTATACTCCTTAACGTATTCCACAATATAGAAACAGAAGAGTCACTGCCAAACTCGTTTTATGAAGCTACAGTTACCCTAATACCAAAACCACACAAAGACACAACCAAGAAAGAGAATTACAGGCCAATCTCACTCATGAACATCGACGCGAAAATTCTCAATAAAATACTGGCAAACCGAATCCAAGAGCACATTAGAAAAATTATCCATTATGATCAAGTCGGCTTCATTCCAGAGATGCAGGGCTGGTTCAACATACGCAAATCTATCAATGTAATCCATCATATAAATAAACTGAAAGAAAAAAACCATATGATCATCTCACTAGATGCTGAAAAAGCATTTGACAAAATTCAACACCCATTTATGATAAAGGTGTTGGAGAGACTGGGGATACAAGGATCATACCTAAATATAATAAAAGCAATATACAGCAAGCCGACAGCTAACATCAAACTGAATGGAGAGGAACTCAAAGCCTTTCCACTAAAATCAGGAACGCGACAAGGCTGTCCACTCTCTCCATACCTCTTCAATATAGTGCTTGAAGTTCTAGCAATAGCAATAAGACAACATAAGGGAATCACGGGGATTCGAATTGGAAAGGATGAAGTTAAACTTTCGTTATTTGCCTACGATATGATAGTGTACATAAGCGACCCCAAAAACTCTACCAAAGAACTCCTACAGTTGATAAACACCTTTAGTAACGTGGCAGGATACAAGATCAACTCCAAAAAATCAGTGGCCCTCCTATACACAAAGGATAAAGAAGCAGAGAGGAAAATCAGAGAAGCATCACCTTTCATGATAGCCACAAATAGCATAAAATATCTTGGGGTTACTCTAACCAAGGAAGTGAAAGACCTATTTGACAAGAACTTGAAGTCTTTGAAGAAAGAAATTGAGGAGGATACCAGAAAATGGAAAGATTTCCCTTGCTCTTGGATTGGGAGGATCAATATAGTAAAAATGGCAATTCTACCAAAAGCAATCTATAGATTCAATGCAATCCCCATCAAAATCCCATCAAACTTCTTCACAGACCTTGAGAGAACAATAATCAAGTTTATATGGCAAAAAAAAAACCAGGATAGCCAAAACAATCTTATACAATAAAAGAACTTCTGGAGGCATTACCATCCCTGACTTCAAACTCTATTATAGAGCTACAGTATTGAAAACAGCTTGGTATTGGCATAAGAACAGAGAAGTCGACCTATGGAATCGAATAGAAGACCCAGATATTAACCCACAAACTTATGAACACCTAATTTTCGACAAGGGAGCTAAAGGTATACAATGGAAGAAGGAAAGCATCTTTAACAAATGGTGCTGGCATAACTGGATGTCAACCTGTAAAAAAATGAAAGTAGATCCATATCTATCACCATGCACAAAAATCAAGTCCAAATGGATTAAAGACATCAACATTAATCCGTCCACTTTGAACCTGATAGAAGAGAAAGTGGGAAGTAGTCTACAAGATTTAGGCACAGGAGGCCTCTTCCTAAGTAGGACCCCAGCAGCACAGACAATAAGAGAAACAATGAATAAATGGGATCTAGAAACTGGGAAGCTTCTGTAAAGCAAAGGACACTGTCAGTAGGACAAAAAGGCTGCCTTCTGACTGGGAGAAGATCTTCACCAACCCCTCATCAGACAAAGGTCTGATCTCCAAAATATACAAAGAACTCAAGAAACTAGGCACTAAAACTCTAATTAACCCAATTAAAAAATGGGGTACTGAACTTAACAGAGAATTCACAACAGATGAACTTCGAATGGCCAGAAGACACTTAAGGTCATGCTCAACCTCCTTAGCGATCAGGGAAATGCAAATCAAAACCACTTTGAGATACCATCTTACACCTGTCAGAATAGCTAAAGTCAAAAACACCAACGATAGCCTATGCTGGAGAGGATGTGGGGTGAGAGGAACACTCATCCATTGTTGGTGGGAATGCAAACTCGTGCAGCCACTGTGGAAATCAGTGTGGCGGTTTCTCAGGAAACTGGGAGTCAACCTCCCTCAGGACCCAGCAATACCACTCTTGGGAATATACCCTAAAGATTCCCTAACATACTACAAAAGCATTTGTTCAACTATGTTCATAGCTGCACTATTTGTAATAGCCAGAACATGGAAACAACCTAGGTGCCCCTCAATAGAAGAATGGTTAAAAAAGGTGTGGAACATATATACATTAGAGTTTTACACAGCGGTAAAAAACAATGACATCTTGAATTTTGCATGCAAATGGATGGAAATAGAAAACGCTTTACTGAGTGAGGTAAGCCAGACCCAAAAAGAGGAACACGGTATGTATTCACTCATAAGTGGATTCTAACCATAATTAAAGGTCTTTGAGCCTATTATTCGTGATCCTAGAGAAGCTAAATAAGAAGATGAACCTGATGAAGATTATTTAGCTATCCACCAGGAGGTAGGAAATAGACAAGAGTCCCAGGTAACCTCGGGTGCATGGGGGGGTGGGAGGGTCGATGGAGGGGGAGAGGGCTAGAGAGAAGGGAGTTGGGGAGGAACGGGGAAAGCTTGGTGGCCGGGGATGGGGGGGGGAGGGAGGTAGGATGAATATGGGATCAGGGAACAATATATTTCAACTAAGGGAGCCATTTTAGGGTTTACAGGAGACTTGATTATATATGGGATCCCAGGTCCAAGGAGAAATCCCCCAGATTGCTCTCTGGACAGAGGAGAGGGTGCCTGAATCGGCCATGGTCCATGACCATACTGATGTATATTTTGCTTATCACCATAGATCCTTCGTCTGGCGAAGGACAGCTATGCAGTCGGAGGCCCACATTGGAGCACCGGATTGAGCCCCCCGAGGTCCGGAGGGGGAGCGGAAGGAGGAGGAACATGAAAGACGAAATCAGTACTGCGAGGGATGCTATCACCCACTGATACAAGGGAACGGATCTGATGAGAGTTTACCAGGGCCAGTAGGACTGGGACTAAACGAGGTCGTGATCTAGCCAGATTCTCGGAATTTGGCCGGATTCTCTGACTGTGGCTGGCCCGGGGTCTTTCTGAAAAGCCATTGACTATGACACTGGGACCTGTTTCCTCTGCATATGCTGGATTTTGGGGATCCAGTCTGTTTGGACGCTCGCCTTCCTGGACCTGGAGGGAGGGGGAGGGAGCTGGAGCTTCCCACAGGGCAGGAAACCCTGACTGCCCTGGGGGACGGAGGGGAAGGAGGGGGGGAGTGGGGGGAGTGGGAGGGTGTTGGGAGGGGGGGCGGAAATGGAAACTTTTATAATTTAATAAAATTTACTAAAAAAAAAAAAGAAAGAAAGAAAAAAACAAAACAAAAAAAAATACACAAGTGGCAAATGGCCACCCAAAGAAGACACACAAGAATTTGAGTCATTTGAGAAATGCAAATCAAAACCAGACAGGGATCCTCTTCGTGCCTTCTGAAATCACAGTAATTTTAAAAGTTGACATTAATAAGTCTTGGCAAGGGTGATGAGGAACTGCAAACCTCATCCACTGCTGGTGACCTGCACAGTGACACATACCCTAGGAGGCTCTTTTGGCAGACCCTCACTTCTTTAAATGTACACTTACATGTGGGCCAGCATTTTCACACCTAAGTGCACAGCTAGGCAAAATAAAACATACGCACATTAAAAACTTTACTAAAACATCAAGAGTCTTATTCACAACAGCCATGAAGTAGAAATGATTTAAATGCCTGGTGACAAACCGTCACATGAGTGAAATGCGGTGTACCCACAAATGAGTTATTTATGCACACAGAGAAGGATGAAGTGTGAAAGTATGTCATATGAAAGAAATTAAGGGCCAAAGACTATGTGGTACATAACACCATTATATGGAATGTCAAATAGTAGGAAAATCTACAGAGACAGGAAGTAGATTGATAGTTTCCTAGCACTGGAGGGATAAGAACTCTGTGGTAATTGCTTAATGGGCTTAGGGTTTCCTTCTGGAGGAACAAAATGTTCTAAGATTGATTGTGGTGGAAGCTGAACAAATATGTGGTTACATTTACATATTGGACTGTACACAATGAACAGAACAGTGTGGAAATCATGCCTCAATGAAATCAAACTGTCTTCAAATCACTGGGAAAATGACAGCCTTATAAGAAGACAGAGATGCAAAAATTAGTAGTACAAGGTATCCCATCCATACCTCCTTGTGCCACAGACAAAAGTAAACTAACTTATAGGTCTTAGAAACATAAAGACAGGAAAGGAGAAAGAAACCAGGTTTGAGAAGGGGCGATAGGTGTTGACATCAGAAGGGCTCCATAGGCAAGACCACAGACTCCAATTAATGTAGCTTTCCCCAAGATATAAAGTCAGAGTGATCCCTCAAAATATGTTTTCACAAGAATCAGTTATCCAGGCCCCTACTAAGTCATATTCTGTATAGAGGAGTCTTAATGGTCTGATGCCTTAATATGTATCTTCTTTGAGTGTTGTACCCTAGAAATTCAAGAAATACTTCTCTAGTGTATATTTTGTGTTCTCAGGTGGATGTAGCATTCAACGAAATATTTTAGGAAACATATTTGAGTCTTTTGGTAATGATAGCATACACTATACAACTCATTTGTTTATGACAAAGCACTCTGCATGGTATTAAAATTTTAGTCTCCAGAGATGGCTGCATTAGCTAGACACAGCAGACTCCGGAGTTAATGTAGTTGTTCAGATTTAAAAGAGACACATTCCAGATACCTCATCATGTTTCACTATAGCAAATGCAGGGATCTATACATAGAACAAGGCCAGTCAATCTTTGCCTAATGCTACATAGAGTCTGATTAAAAAAAAAAAAAGGTCAGAACATCAATACCACAAACAACGGGGTTTAAGAATGGAAGCTCACATTCTCTATGAATGGAATGGAACTGTGCACCAGACATGGATGTGACTGTTCTCTAACTGGTCCTAATAAACTAAAAGAAGTAGGGGATGATGGAGGAATCCCTCAGCCAGTATACTATATAACCAGAGATAAATCCAAGACACTATAATTCTTTTGTTTCTTTTTTATATATAATTTATTTTATTTTTAAAATATTTTTAAACTATCTTTTTTCATTCTACATACCAATCCTAGTTCCCACTCCCTCCTCTCCTCCCATTCCCTTCACCTACCCCCCCAATGCATCCCCATCCACTCCTCAGAGAAGGTAGGGCACATTGCTTTGATTAAGGACCGAGGCCCTCCCTACTATATCTAGGTTGACCAAGGTATCCATCCAAAGAGAAGGGGTTACCAAAAAGCCAGTAGAAGCAGTAGGTATAAATCCTGGTGCTACTGCCAATGACCCCACAGTCTGCCCCAGCCATGCAATTGACACCCACATTCAGAGGGTCTAGTTTGGTCCTGTGGTGGTTCCTTCCCTATCTGGCTAGAGTTGCTAAGTTCCGATCAGCTCAGGTAAACTGTTTCAGTGAGTGTCCCCATCATGGTCTTGACCTCTGCTCATATTCTCATTCCTCCCATTCTTCGACTGGACTTTGAGGGCTAAGCCCAGTGCTCTGCTATGGGTTTCTACCTCTGTTTCCATCAGTTCTGGATGAAGGATCTGTGGTGATATTTAAGATATTCATCAATTTGACTACAAGACAAGACCAGTTCGGGAACCCTCTCCACTATTGCTTGGGGTCTTAGCTGGGGTCATCCTTGTGGATTCCTGGGAATTTCTCTAGTGCCAGGTTGCTTGCTAACCCCACAATGGTTCCCTCAATCAAAATATCTCTTTCCTTGCTCTCATCTCTGTCCTTCCTCCATCTCATCTATCCCAGTCCTTCAAGTTCTCCTCCCACCTCTCCTTTTCCCCTCCTCTTCCTCTCCCACCCTCTCTTCTCCCCACATGCTCATGCTCCCAATTTTGTCAGGTGCTATTATCTATTTCCCCTTTCCAGATTGGATCTATGTATATTTTTCTTAGGGTTCACTTTGTTACTTAGCTTCTCTAGGATTATGGACTATAGGCTCCTTATCCTTTGCTTTCCAGCTAATATCCACTTATGAATGAGTACATACCATGTTCATATTTCTGGGTCTTGGTTACCTCACTCAGGAAGTTTTTTTTTCTAGTTCCATCCATTTGCATACAAATTTCAAGATGTCATTGTTTTTACCGCTGAGTAGAACTCCATTGTGTAAACGTACCACATTTTCTTTATCTATTCTTCAGTAGTGCGGCATCTATGTTGTTTCCAGGTTCTGGCTATTACAAATAATGCTTCTGTGAACATAGTTAAATAAATGTCCTTGTAATATTATTGAGCAGTGTAGACATAAATCACAAAACAATCCCGCACCGGTTTGGAATTATGGTTAATAAAAGGGTTATTTATTTAAGGGGAAAACTTACAGATCACTGTCCTAGACAACAGCCCTCTGTGCGACCAGGAATAGAGTCTAGTAGTTGGAAGTGGAGCCAGAAGCAAGAGATAGAAAGCAGGGCTACAGCTGCTTTTTAAAGCAAAAGAGAGCACGTCCAAGTGGACTAGTATCTTAAAGGCTATTGGCTGAAGGAGTAGAAGGAGCTCCCACAGCAGAGCAGCCTTTGGATATATGCCCAAGAGTGGTATTGCTCGATCCTGAAGTAGGTTGATTCCCAGTTTTCACCATACTGATTTCCAGAGTGGTTGTACAAGTTCACATTCCCACCAGCAATGGAGAAGAGTTCCCCTTACTTCACATCCTCTCCAGCATAAGCTATCATTGGTGTTTTTTATCTTAACCATTCTGACAGGTATAAGATGGAATCTCAGAGTTGTTTTGATTTGCATTTCCTTGATAGCTAAGGATGTTGAACATTTCCTTAAGTGTCTTTTGGCCATTTGAGATTCTTCTGTTGAGAAGTCTCTGTTTAGTTCTGTACACCATTTTTTTAATTGGATTATTTGGAATTTTGATGTCTAGTTTCTTGTGTTCCTTGTATATTTTGGAGATCAACCCTCTGTCAGATGTGGGGTTGGTGATGATCTTTTCCCATTCTGTAGGCTGCTGTTTGTCTTATGTCTGACTGTGTCCTTAGCTTTACAGAAGCATCTCGGTTTCAATTTTAAAGATGGCATTGTTCTCACTAAGTCACCTGGAAGAACACTCAAACAAAGCAACAGACAATGGGTGCTGGACAGAAGGCCTAGATGTCCAGGAACTCAACTTGATGAGAGGTCTATACAAAAGATTAAAGTAATTATCACCTAAACCCTTGACTCTCTCCAGGCGTGGCATGCTGTAGTTTATCAACCTTGAACTGTGTATGACTGATCTGAATTGTGCCATCTATAGTTCTTGATAAAACAACCCTTCACAGTCAACATTATGACAGCCTGAGAATACCCTAAGAAGCAAAAAATGACTTGATTTTATTCTGTAGGAGAATATAAAAGCTGCTTTTGAATATGTACATTCCATGAGATTCACAATTTACTTTTGAGATATACAGGGAAAGCAACTAAGAAAAACTAAACGAAAAGAATTAAAAAACTGTATCCAGGACATTCACAGTATCACAATAGCTTCATTGACAAACAGAATAAGCAGCTCTGGGCCATAGAACAATATCAATGAGAATCAAAGCAAAGGAAACAAGTGAATGGAAGAAAGCCCTGCTTCCATCCCTGGGAATATTTTTAGTTTATTACCTGTGGTTGAAGTTTAGTGCATATCATTATAATCCTGTGCATATGCTCTTTATGAATATTTCAATTTCCTTGTTTCTGCAAAGTTGTGTTTCCCCCTCTTTGGAGGTGGTACCACCATCATCATGCCCATTTAGCATGGTGTTCCCAGCTGCCTACTGAATCAGGTGCAAAGTCCTTCAAGTCCACACACAACCCCAGCCTGTTTTTCTGGCTTTACCCGCTACTCCCTCTAACTGACACATCCTTCTTACCTCACCCTCACACCTCAAAGATTCTTATTCAGGATCCAGATCAGAATCTAACTGCCCCCAGAAAATTTCCTCAGTTCCCACCTCCCTGCACCCTCGAGGAGGGGGAACAAATCTTCCATCTTCTCCTAATTACAAGGTATCTTTCCCATGTATTCCTACAACTGATGTATGTCACTTGCGGTTTTTAAAAATAAATATTTGTGCACATATTGTAGCCCCTACTGCCTGTCGAGTTCCTTGTGTGAAGACATTCTGTCTTTCTTCTTCTTGGAAACTTTAAATTATATTATCTAGGAAAGAACTGTGCATGGAGGGGCGGGGAGAGACACAATTGAGTGGCTCAAGGTTTTAGTTGTCTCAGAATTTTCACTGCTCTGACAAAACACAGAGGTACAGATCTTAAAGGATGTTTCAGCTCAGTTTCATGGGCATCAGTTCCTGGCTTTTGAGCTCCACTGCTTTTAAGCCTGTGGTGGGATGAAGAACACAAACACAGCAAAGCTGCTCACCTCAAGTTGGCCGGAAAGCGAAAAAAAGAAAAAAAAATCGGTAGAAAAGGGAATATGCCTTCAAGGGCATGTCTTCAATGGACTCCTTCCAATGAACCCCACAGTCTGAAGGTTCCACCATGTCCCCGTCACTCCAGGCTGGTAACCAAACCTTCAGCCTGTGGCACTGGGGGCTCATTTAAGGTCCAAATCATAAGGTCCTAAGCATTCCCAGTGCACAGAACAATGGGAGAAGCACAGAGCAGGTTCTCAAGTGAGGGACAGAAGGAAGAGCCATGAGGTGGAACTAGAGAACTCCCTTTGCTTGTAAGAGAGGCAAAAGAAATACAGATCTGGGATTACAATTAGAACTACTCCACTACAGGGAAGTTATCCAAGTTTAGCTAGTAGAACAGCTTGTTAAATTTTCTACTCTAGGCAGTGTCTCCCAAAATGTTCCTATTTGCTGTACTATTTCCAATGTTACTTTTTGAATCCCATTTAAATAGAATATCCATAATTCAAGGACTACAGAGGGCCTTAAAGTTCATCTACTGAGGGCCTGTTTTTGTTGAGAAGACTGGAAATAAGGCATTGAGTCACCCCTTTATCATGAGGTAGACAGAATTAACTCAATCCCTGAAGCCTGAGCATGTGAGATGCAATCGTTCCTACCACTGTGCTGTATTGGGCCACATGGTTGACTATCAGAGGGATTGGTTGTCTAACCATATTGAACCCAAATCCAATTCCTTAAAACTTCTTAAAACCAAGGAATTTTTTTCTAACTGATAGCAGAAGAATGAGCCAGTGAAATCTGAAGCATAAGAAATATTTCATCCTCCAACGCTGGTACTGAAGACAGAGGGGACAAGTCAAGGAATTCCGATGGCCTCAACCAAACACAAACCCTGGTTAGCAGTCAGCAGGAGTCAGGAGCTCGGTGCATGGCCTCACCAAACTGAATACTGCCAATGACCTAATGTGCTACAGTACAGTTCTACTGCAGACCTCCACACTGGAGCTCAGGTGAAAGAACACGTTGGTTTCTGCCTTGTAAGCCCACATCAGAAAGGACCTGCTGAATCTGCCTGGGATCCTGCCCAACATAACTGTGAGATAATAAAGGGTGTTGTTTCAAGTTGCTAAATTTGGGGTAATTTGCGGTTGCTTGGAAGCAACCAAAAGCAACACTCTTTTACTGATGCGCAATCTCTACCTTATCTTTGGAGAGTTTTTGCTTAGTAGTAAGTTTGTTTTGCAACTCAGCAAACTCTTCTTCCCTATGTAACCCCCATCGAGATGACTCCTACTGTGTGGTTGACCCAAAAGAACCACAATCCTTCTTCCACGTGACAGTGGCATCCCTAGCCCTCTGCAGATGGCTTCCTCTCTCGTGGCTTTGAATGTTTCCGTCATGCTATTCCCAAACCTTGAGCACAGCTTCCTTTCTCTAGGCAATAAATGAAGTGAAGCACGCACACACAGGAATGCTCCTTTGTGGACCCTGTGTAGATGCTGTACCATCTCTGAGTATCGTAGATCAGTGCCATCAACCTTTTCTAGCTTGAAACAGAAGTCCAATGGATATAGATCAATCATATCCATAATGAATTACCTTCTAAACCCCCAAGAGAAAAAGTGACAAATTTTATACCTCTGGATTAAAGATTGTTCTTTCATGACCAGTGGTTGGGGGAAATGCTTCAGTTTTTCATTCAGATCCTCCTTGATTTCTGCACACACGCACACACGCGCACATACATACACATATATATGCTTATAAAGGAACTGCTCACTGATAATAATGGAATAACAACACTGCACTAGCTCTCCAAGTATATTAATAACTCTTTTCCGACACTGGTCAATAATTAACACTGGATGATAATTTTCTATGTTTCATTGTATGTATTGGAGGAGGGCTGCTCATGTGCCATAGTGTGCATGTTGGACAGTCAGAGGACAAAATATGAGAATCAGTTTTCCCTTCCCATCATGTGGGTCCCCAGGCCTGCCTTTACCTGCTGAGCCATCTCAGTGACCCATGGACTGTGGTACTTCAAAGAAGGAGTTAGAGGTTTGTCGGCAATCAAAACCAGTCATTTGTACTGACTGATATGACCTCACTCCCTCCTTATCCCTGGATCACTGGGCTCTAGCAATAAAGGGAGCAAGCACATCCAACGCTAGGAAAACTGTAAGATGATCAACAAAACACGGGTGGAGCTTCTGGACTTTGCTAGTTTTGTTTCTAGACACACTTTTCAAACTATGGCACAGGAAGAGAGAGCCTAAGCAGGAATGGCAGTATGACTGAGTATGGAGGCAGAGTCAAGAATTTGAGAATGGTGGTTGGAAATTTTCACGTCATGTTGTCATGGAGCAAGGAGCAGGAGAGATAAAGATCTATACACATCCACAGAATGGCTTTCCTCACATCTAAACACTAACATTTACAGGTTAATAAAGTTCACCAAAGAACAGACACACAGGATCATTTGCTGACTATATGTGTACCAAGTTCCCCAAGATTTGAAGGATTTAAGTGAGACCTACAAGAGTGAGATTGTGGGGCCGGTATCAATGGATGTGTGTATATCCTATAGACACATCTCTTGTTGGTTCAGTGTACCGTCTGTGCACACACACACACACACACACACCCAAAATATCTACAATCCAAACCTTCAAGCCTCTGAATGTGACTTTACGTGGAAACATATTTTTGTAGATATGATGGTTTTGTGAATTACTCTAGATGACATCATTCTGGAATATTTTAGAAGGCCTGTGTCTAAAGACAAGCATTCTTACATGAGAGAGAGAGAGGAAGAGGAGACACAGAGAGAGCAGGCCATATGAAGATGAAGGCAGAGGCCAGAGATTTATACCAACAGTAGCCAAAGAATGAGGAGAGCCTCCAGAATGAGGCCAGGAGGTGTTTCTGAGCCTCTGAGCCTCTGTATCAAGGAACCCCTCTACCATTGCAGGTTGGTGGCTTTACCTGTGACTTGAGGAGCTCAGAAAGAATAAGTTTTAGTCGCTTTACTGAGTGAGGTAAGCCAGACCCAAAAAGAGGAACATGGTATGTATTCACTTATAAGTGGATTCTAACCATGATTAAAGGTCTTTGAGCTTATTATTCGTGATCCTAGAGAAGCTAAATAAGAAGATGAACCTGATGAAGATTATTTAGCTATCCACCAGGAGGTAGGAAATAGACAAGAGTCCCAGGTAACCTCGGGTGCATGGGGGGGGTGGGAGGGTCGATGGAAGGGGAGAGGGTTAGAGAGAAGGGAGTAGGGGAGGAACGGGGAAAGCTTGGTGGCCGGGGATGGGGGGGGGGGAGGGAGGAAGGATGAATATGGGATCAGGGAAGAATATATTTCAACTAAGGGAGCCATTTTAGGGTTTACAGGAGACTTGATTATATATGGGATCCCAGGTCCAAGGAGAAATCCCCCAGATTGCTCTCTGGACAGAGGAGAGGGTGCCTGAATCGGCCGTGGCCCATGACCATACTGATGTATATTTTGCTTATCACCATAGATCCTTCATCTGGCGAAGGACGGCGATACAGTCGGAGACCCACATTGGAGCACCGGACTGAGCCCCCCGAGGTCCAAATGAGGAGCAGAAGGAGGAAGAACATGAAAAACGAAATCAGTACTGCGAGGGATGCTATCACCCACTGATACAAGGGAACGGATCTGATGAGAGTTTACCAAGACCAGTTGGACTGGGACTGAACGAGGACGTGATCTAACCAGATTCTTGGAATTTGGCCGGATTCTCTGACTGTGGCTGGCCCGAAGTCTTTCTGAAAAGCCATTGACTATGACACTGGGACCTGTTTCCTCTACATATACTGGATTTTGGGGATCCAGTCTGTTTGGACGCTCGCCTTCCTGGACCTGGAGGGAGGGGGAAGGAACTGGAACTTCCCACAGGGCAGGAAACCCTGACTGCCCTGGGGGACGAAGAGGGAGGAGGAGGGGGAGTGGGGGGAGTGGGAGGGTGTTGGGAGGGGGGGCGGAAATGAAAACTTTTATAATTTAATAAAATTTACTTAAAAAAAAGAATAAGTTTTAGAATTTGAAGAGCTATTGGATCATATAACTGTTCACAGCTGTGTTTATGTCACACCTCTACGTGGTGGCCAGCACGACGCCTTCACCTACAGCTCCTTCTCTTCCATTCTCCTCCTGCTAAAATTTTAACCCTACTTTTGCTGCTGTCCAGTCTGAAGAGCATCTCCTTGGTACAGTGCCAGAGGAAAGTTCATGCAGGGTCTTATCCTCATCTTTCCACTGCAGAAGCTTTGGAGCTCTTTCAGAGACAGCGGGCATCCCGATGTTCTGCACTGAGGCTCACCCCCTTCAACCGTCTTCAACACTAGAGTGTTGTCTTGAGAAGATCGACAGCTGCATCTTTATCTCTGAAACCTCCATCGATCCCTCCTAGCAAAACTACCACCACAAGACAATTCATCAATATTAATTGAAAGAAAGCAAATTTCAAATTAGGAGAGGTTAACCTCAAAGAATTCTGCATGTCCCCATATACGAACTATGAAGGAAAGTTTTTTTAAATAGTTATTTTTCTGAATAAAAAAGTAGAGAATAAATCACTAGAGCAATGGCCTTCAGGGTAGCTGAAATGTCGTGTGTAGACAGTTCAAACTTCCAATTGAATAGAAAGATCAGAACTGCATTTAGTAATCAGAAGGGTTAAAAGCAAATAGAGAAGTGAACTGAAGTACAGAGAGGTTGATCAAATTTTTAAAGTCATAAAGCAAGTGGCGGCAGGATTCTATTTCTATTGGGCACACTCCAAGTCATTCCTTTGTTCGCCAATAAAACCCAGTCTTCACGACAGTGCATTTCAGGGCCATTCCCTCCACATTCCTACTCCATTCACCACACACCCATTCAATCCCACATCCAGCGTCATTATGAAAAGTCCTCTCTTTAATTTCCCCTTCCCACCACTCTCAAGGTACATGGGGGATTTGTGTTACAAAACTTGAATCAGTAGTGCACATAGGTGTGTGGAGAATGACTTTCTTGCCAGGTCCCATCAGTCACAGCCAAGGCTGGGGGAGAAGGTTTTCATTTTTGTGAGTCACTGTTTATCTGTCTATAAATTTAGTAATGAAATGCCTGTGCCACGGGAATGGGAAGAAATTTCATTTTTCCTTATAAAATCCTCGGGGCATGTTTGGATACAAAATGCAATAACACCGAAAAATATTGCCCTGATATTGCTATCTCCAAGCCTGGAACTCATTTCTGCATTATGAGAAGCAAAGAAGATTTATGGGAAAGATAAGGAGCCAGCTCCTCTCAAGTATTTAAATGAGGTTTTTCTTTAAATAGCCATTGTCTGCCTGCATCCTGATGTTTGAAACTGACAAAAATATTTGCCAGTAGCTCTAGAAACTTTCTGATTATGTGGATAGTCCAGACAATACTTAAGTAGAAATAAAATCAGTTATAACTTACTAAGCTTCACAATAAGGCCATTTTCTCTCATCATTACCTTAAGCCTTCAAAACAGTTTTTGTAGTTATATGTGTCATTATCTTACTTTACAGATAAGGAAAGTAAGGCTTGGTCATACTGCAGAGATGGGCAGGAGTGGGGTTCATATGCAGGTCTTTATGATTCCAAAAGACTTGGCCTTTCTACTAGTAGTCTATGTATGATCAATGAGGAACATGTAGCGGCTGAAGCTGCCTATATCCTGACCTCCAAGAAGTGTGTAAGAGGGAGACAGAGTGAGAATAAACACGCACAGGAGACTAGGGATGCATAACCCTGTAGAGCAGTGGTTCTCGACCTTCCTGACACTGCGGCCCTTTAATGCAATTCATGTCATGATGACCCACAGCCATAAAATTATTCTGTTGCTGCTTCATAACTGCAATTTTGCTACCGTTATAAATTATAACACAAATATTTTGGAGATAGAGGCTTGCCAATGTTGTCTGAGCCAACAGATTGAAAACTGCTGCTCTGGAGAACATGCCCCAGTGACAACAGACCTTTTGCTTCTTAAAGATTCTAGAACTTTCCATTAGCATCACAGGTTGGAAACCAGCTTGCAACACCTGGGACTTTGGAGTACATTCCAAATCCAAACCACAGCTGTAATTTCTCTGGAAGAGACGAATGCAGGCAAAGAAAGATTGCAGGTCATCCACGGCTAACAATGAGAAACCTTGCAGAAAACTAGACATCTTTAAAAGTTCATTCTTTGTATTCACCCTCACCAACTGTGCTGTGAAAAACCCAAACTACATGGGGAGTCCATATGTAGGTGTCTTAGTTGGCTGCTCAAGCCAAGCTCCCAATCAACAGCCAGCTTTGTCTTCCCACTGTGCAAGGGAGCCATCTTCAGTCTGCAAAACCACCCAGGCTCAGGTGACTGCCAGTGACACAGTACCCCTGCCACTATCTCCCCTGGCACAGAATAACCCAGTGCATCCACTGAACAGTAGAGAGAAAAGAAACTGTTTTAAGCCAATGATCTTTGGGGTAGTTTATGAGGCAGTGATGGGGAAGAACACACAGCAAGGGGGCCAATCTGAGAAAGAAGACATGGGATCTAGGAAAAAAAGGACAAAAAGAATGGTCCAGAGTAAGCTGAATAGCAGATACAGGGAACAGCTGATCACGTTGGACAGAGTCTATGGCAGCATCCACTGTCAGAGAAAGCTCTGCAAAAGTGTAGACTTGGTGCCTGATCTCAAACATTTAAACATCCAGAAAAAAATACCTGATGGTGGTGAAAATAATAGCTGTATATACAAGCAAATAAATGGAAAGTTAGGCAATGTATTCATGCCCAGGTAATACAAACCAAATAAGAAAGAAAATGTAATGATTATATAGGACCTGGGGCATAATAAAAGTGTGCGTAATTACAAAAAGTCAATGCTGATGGATAAGTAATTCTAAGATGGAGAGTATGAGGGAGGAAAGAAAGAAAGTTGTGTGCAATAGTGAAGCCATCATCGACTCACATCCCAGGCATTCAGAAGACAGTATCAAAAGCTAGTAAGCCAAAAAAAAAAAAAGTAGCCATGACTGTACATTACTTAGAAATAGAGGCTAACATTAGAGAAAAAAAATACATGTTGGACAAACTTCAGCGTCTCTGGGAAAAAGAGCTAGAAATCAGGAGGTAGGGATTATGCCATCAGTGCATGAAAGGGGCCACTTTCCCTGCAAGTCCAAGAGCAGTGACACAGAATCTCCATGCTATACTGCCTGTCGGCATTTCAACACTACCACTGCAGTATGGACTTCTGTATGTAAATAATCTTCTCTGAACCCAGTACCCCATTGGAAGACAACAATAGTAAGCAATCACTATTAAATGAGTTGACATATAGAGAGCATTTATAACCATACCTAAAAATGTGTGTGTGTGTGTGTGTGTGTGTGTGTGTGTGTGTGTGTGTGGTGTGGGCACTACCACAGTGTTGCTTTTATCATGTTTAATTTTATCCCATGAGTAAGAATTGTTTCATAAAAAATGAAAACTGGAGAGGAGGGGTTTGTGGAGATGGCTCAGTTGGTAAAATGCTTGGAACACTGTCACAAAAACCTGAGTTTGGATACCAAGCACTCACGCTAATGCTGAGGGGTCTTGTCTGTCACTCCAGTGCTCTGAGAGCAGAAGTGTGAGGAAGCTTAACTAGTCAAAGCCATGCACTCCAAGTTCAGGGAAGCCTCCACCCCATTACCCAGCTATAGAACATTTGTCAACAGAAAGCACATTTGCATTGAATAAATACATATATAATAAGGGAAGGTTAAATGCATTCGGTTTGGTTTTTCAAGGTAAAGAGAATGTGAGGGAGAAAAGATGAAGTGCTCTCAAATTCTGTGCTGAGACACAGAAAATTGGTGTGCATGGTGGAAGAGGGCCCCCTGGAAGTCTATTCTTGAGAAGTCTGAAGGCAGAGCTCAGCCCCACAGGCATGTTGATTAGCCAGGGTTCTGACATGACAGCAACAGACCCTGAGACCTGCTGCTATTGGAATCTCATGAACGTGAACACTTCACCTGGTGGGGGTTGGCCTTCACAGGGCATCTGCCAGCATCAATCCCATCACAAGATAGAAATACAGCTACCCTATTCCCCAGGAGCTGATGATCTTGTCAGCCGTCCAGGACCTTCTGTCCAGGCCCCCACATGCACCTGCTTTCCTGTCATTCCTCATTTCCTCTTCAGATAGACTCCATTCTCTGATCCTGAAGTGGTCCCCTTTTTTTGAGTTGGCTCTGTGTACTGCCTCCCTCCGGACACCAAGACTGTGCCACTGTTCCATAGCTGACTATGGCTTGAGGGTGAGACCTTTGCGTCTCAACTAGTGGGCCGAATCATGGAAGGAGAAATGAGGGAAAATTCGAGTCTTGAGTAAAACAAGTGAATGCTTTCTGAAGACCATATCCTTAAACGGCAAATAAGGGAACGGAAGTAGAATTCGGACATCCCAGAAACAACTCTGTTTAGAAATAAAACACATCTTTAGTGTCAATGAATACAAACCTGGATTAGAGGCAGTCCTGGCTCATCAATTCTTCTGTCTTTCCTGCTCTGCTTCCATCATTACCCTCCACATCAAGCCTTCAACCTTAGCAGAGCAGAGTGTGAAATTTCTAATCAAAGCAACACATAGCATTCCCGTGGTGTTAAGAATAGGCCATCTTTGAGGACTTAGGACAGGAGAAAACTTCATTAAATTGTTATAAACCATCAAATAAGAGTGACATCTGAGAGCTTGCTGTGGAATATAACTGTTCAAAGAACCAGTTTCTCCAGAGACAGAGGTTAAGCACACAAGGAAGGACAGAGAAGGCTCCATGTTTGGTAAGGATACAGAACACTATTGGTCGTGAAGGCACATCACAACTAGTAGAAAGAAGAAGAGGAATGATTAAATGGAGAGCTTGCCTAACATGTGTGAGGTCCTGGGCTGGATCGCTAGCCCAAAAGGGAAAAGATAGGGCTTGCACCCCAGAAACACTGTCAGTCCCATCTACAGTAAAGAGAAAACAAAGATGACTACAGGCCAGGTTCAAATAATCAAAGATACTTTTAACAGCCTGAAGAAAGAAGGGCAGCAAGAAATGGGGTGCTAGAGACACAACGCTGCTGTAAATGATTGAAATAAAATTATAAAAATGATAGAAAATAAAGCTTCCAGTGACAGTCCACCAGAATAAGATAGCTAAAAGCAGCACAGCTAAAAAGCTAAGAAAAGGTGCTGTTCGGGAGAGTGAGGATAAATTATTTTACCCTGAGTCCCCAAGAACTCTAAGGAAGCAACTAATGCCTCTTGAGTAATCTGTGGAGAGAGATCCTGGTACACATACATTACAGACTTGGTGTTGAAATTATTCATTTATGATTGAAACCAGTAAGGTACGTAATCCAATGAATGTCTGTGTGGTGGTTTGAATGAAAATGGCCTCCATAGGCTCATATGTTTGAGTCCTTGGTCCTAAGTTAGTGGTGTGGTCTTGGAGGACTTCTCAATGGGGCAGATTGGGGTTTAGGAAGACTCATGTAATACCTAATTAGTTTCTCTCTCTCTCTCTCTCTCTCTCTCTCTCTCTCTCTCTCTCTCTCTCTCATGATTCTAGATTAAGATGCGAGCTCAGCTGTTCCTTAGTTCCGTGATCATGGCCTCTGACCCACTGAGACTCTAAGCCAAAATAAATTATTTCTCTTATACTTTGTTTTGGTCATATTTTATCACAGTAACAGAAAAATAAACAAGTCAGTTTAATATCTGTGATATCAAGGGTTTCTACTTTGAACTTCTGAATCCCCTATATTTAAGATTAACACTGATGCCAAAACCTGAAAGAGAATCAAAAACTTGTATTAATTCTGAAAGAATTTGTAAAACTAGTATATTTCTATATAACATATCATAAGTCATATTCAAAAGGTATACTGAAGTCTAACAGTAATCTAAAACATTTCTGACATTTATGCAATATTCTATATTATTCTCAGGCAAATATAAGTTAAGCTAAGGTTAGCCACTGGGGTGGTTGATGTCAGTTTTAAGCAGTAGATACTTGAGTAGAATCCACATGCAAATTAGAGATGTTAGTCACTATATTAAATTACTATTTCCAGTGTTTGTTTTATCTATCAAACATCCCAGTGCAGAATAGCATTGCTCATTTTCAGGCATTTAAATCCCCCATGGGTATGTCCTAGGGCAGCATAATAGGGGGAAAATCTGTATTTGACTCTCTAAAAATATATGAATTGGAATGCTCCATTGTAATTCCCATAATAATATCTCCTGCCAACACAGAGAATGGTCCATTAAATTCACAACAGCTCAGAGAGAAAATGCATTTAACACTACCAAGTAGAATGTTGTTAAAAAATTAATCTAACACATTGAGTCTTCCTCCCATAAGGATACACCATATAAAGTCTCCTTGCCATGTAACACCTTCAACCAAAGAAAAGAAAACCAGGTCTTTATAAAGAGAACACTTATACAACTTAAATTCCCCATCATTTCTCGATTTTTCAAAGGAAACTAGTACAAGGATTTTTGTGTCAAGACTTTTCCTACACACTAGATTTTGTATATACTAGAGGAAATTGTTAAAAGCCCATTTCTCTATATGAAAACACAGTCCAGCCTCTAACTTCAAGCTCACTTCTTTGAACTTAGCCCACCCACAACTTCAGCGTCTAGACGATTGAGAATTCTTCCTCTACACCAGTCTATTTTAAAAGGCTGCCATTTCCTAACAATTTTGCATGTACGTATGCATGTATAGACTGTTTCATGTGTGCACATGTATGTGGGTTGGGTGTGCTTGCCCATATGTTTGCCAGACGTGGAATTCAGGTGACATCATATGCCTTTCTCAACCATTCTTCACCTTGTTATTTGACACCAGCTTTCATAGTGAACCTCGATGCAAGCTGTTTCTGATAGACTTGTTGGCCATCAGGGTCCTGGGTTCCAAAAATTGTTAAAATAAAATCCATTCAGTAATGTAAGAACTTTCACTTATTTACAAATAAACTATATCCCAGAAATATCACCATTAGGTCTATACAGGGTCCCTCACACTCCATAGCACAGAACTTACTTTGCTGTAGGTGATATCTATGTATTTTTTTAATTAAAAATTCTGAAATACCTAAAATAAACACAGAAAGGTCATAAGGAAGCCATTAGTTTATTTTTAGAAAGTTAATTATCTAATTATTCTGTAAGTGAAGTTCTAAAAATATATATGATGTAATTTCCAATACTCACAGTTGTAAACCCCAACCAGCTCTAAATAAAATACTATTCATAATAGTAATTATTGTTGCTTTTATTATTATAAGTTAGCTCATGAAATATTATATCTTTTAAAACAGTACATATCTTTAAGATAACCATAATTTTACCAACCATGCACATCTGATCATTTAGAAGAGACTTACTTGACACACACCAACTGCAATTGCTTCATAGCAACAATTTATTAAATTTACTAAAGCAAAAACTTAAGTAATAACATCTATGTTCATATAGTAGTACTGCTGGATTTTATTAGTGTATTTCATTAGCTATTATGGGTTGTTGTTTTCTAAGTTCAGATTTGGGGAGCTTTGTGTTCTAGACTAAATGACATTTGTCAAGTGCTGCTTCTCACAGACATAGCATTTGTTTTCATAACAAACGTAAAACATGCATCCTAAACACCCAGAACCTTAGTGATGAAGGCTGTCTCACACCATGGTCATCTCCTTTGAGAGATTTGCTGTGGGTAAATTAGAATGAATGATTAGGGAAGAATTTCTCCCCAGAGATTTAATATAATATTTTACTTGATATTTAAAGATGGGCCATTTATGAGAACAAAGGCAGCAAAGGAACACATGATGGAGGAGATCCCATTAGCCACAATCTCCTTCTGCACAGGCTTTCGTTCACATGCAGAGCTAAAGTTACAGTTCATCCAAATATCAACAATGGAAAACACTTAAATACATTTTAAATGTATTTAAATACATATGCTTTCTTTTATATGTACTTTTTTATAATTGATACTTGATCTTAGTGACCAATTTGGATAAAATTTTAAGTGGTTTCCCAGTCTATTCTCCCTTTCTCCTAAACCCAGCTCCCTCCTCTCTGTCCTTTTCTTCTAAACCCAACTCCATTCTCTCTATTCCAATTAGAATGTAATCAGTTAGTTAATGTGGTAAGTGATTTGTCTCATGTCTATCCAGACTTGTCCATTCTGGCTCTGAAACAGGTCTGGGCCAGAGGCGTTGATACACATCAAGAAGAAAACATTGCTATGGAAACAGAGAGTGTAGCCTTCCATGTCCTCTCCTTCTCTCTCAATTCTCGTCCAGAATTAGCTGAGAGAACCTTACCTAAGAAGTTTACCAAGTCTTCTCTTGATTTTGAAGCAGCCATATGAGTGTGGCTCATGTCCATTCGTAAGAAATTACTATTTTCAAATAACTGGAGGAATTGCATCTTGCCTGTGTATAAAATTTATCCTTGAAGTACACATGAGAAACCCTACCTGCTGGAAGCATCCGCTTGTAAGCAGAGACAGCGCTGACTTATGACAAACACTGCTGTTGAAGATGACTTAATGGCATATCTCTCTTTTATTACTTTTATTTATTTATTTTGCAACCCGACTGCAATTTTTCCCTCCCTCCACTCTTCCCATTTCCTCCTCCGACCACAAACCTTCCCATCCACTCCTCCTCTGTTTCTGTTCAGAAAGGAACAGGCTTCCACAAAACATGGCATATATCAAGTTGTGGTAAGAGTAAGCATCTCCCTTGTATTAAGGCTGGAGAGGCAAGCCAGTATAAAAGATAGATTCCCAAGGGCCAGTCAAAATGTTAGGGACAGATTCTGCCATTTCTCTTTTGATCCAAGTAGGAGCCTTGAGAAACAATGAGTGTTGCCTTTATTTCTCAGTCTATTGTTCCCAGGGACCACCAAGATATCAACAGAAGGAAACCACAAAGGTTTAAGAATTAAAAATCAGGGAAATTGAGAGAGCAGTTAGGTAAAGGAAGATGAAGAACTAATTTAACAGAAGAAAACAGACAATCAGTAAGCAGGTTTTTTTTTAATATTTAGCCTATTTAGTTAAACAGTATAAGTCTAAAACACTAGATACATATTTGTAATTATTAATTAATAAAACTTTTCAAAGTTTTACCTAGCTCACCATTTGCACTGAACTTTCTAAACCAGTGATTCCCTGTTACTAACACAACTGTCATGTTCAGACCTCCTTAAGAAAAAAGTTACACAACATGTGACATGTGAATGCTTTAACCCATTGGACCCAGGCACCTCACTTCTGTAAGTTTACTATGAGAAAACAGTAATAAACATGTATATGCCAAACAGTAGAGTCACAATCAATAACGACATCTAGAAATGACATTCCAGGTAAAACATTCCATGTGTATTTATGTATTATGTATTTATCCACCATCCACGATACACCCATTGCGAAGACCACCAGCTAATGTGAGCTATGGAAACAAGGAGGTAATAAAATTGCACATACAGCAAGACTACCACAGTAGCTGGTAGTGTGTCACCATTTTTCTATTTATAAATCAAACGTAATAAATACGATCAGGGATTTTTGAGCATTCATAGATGGGACCAATGCATTCAGCCGAGCTCATGCTCACTAGGTGTTTATTAAACAGAATACTGGTGTATTCCAGAATAAGAGTCTTATGGTACACAGAGGTATATAATAGTCACTGTTCTAGACTCATTCTGTGGATGGGACGACACTATGACAAAAAGCAGCTTCGGGAGGACAGGGTTTGCTTGGCACACTTTTCCAGGTCACAGTCCGCTTTGGGGGATGTCCAGGCAGGACCCTTGGCAACAACTGAAGGAAAACACCATGGAGGACTGGTGATTGCTGGCTTGCTCTCTGTCTCACGCCTACAAGCACAGTAGGACAGAACTGCGGTCTGGGCCCTTGTGCATCAAAACAATGCCCCACAGATGAGTCCCACCTGATCTAGGCAATTTCTCAATCTAGGCTTTCCACTCAGATGACTGTGGGCTGTGTCAAGTTGACAGTTAAAGCTAGCTCGGGAAGTCACCCAGGTGACAGTTCAAAAAAGTCTCAGACAACCCTTCAAGATGCAATAACTTTTGATACTTCTTCTAACTCCCTAGGAGTCAAAGAAATGAAAACTAACATAAAACTCAAAGGCCTGGTTCTAGAGATAAGGCAGTGCATTGTTAATCCCAGTCATGTCACAATGAGTAACATAAATCAGGAGGAGGGCTCAAAGAACATTGTCATTGGCTCAAAGAAATGTCCCCCACATTCATTTAAACATGTCTTTAACATAAGACCTTGCTTCATCGTTTATTCAACATGGAGAAAAAGTGAACACAACTTCCATGGCTCACAGCAGGGTAGTGCATGGGCAGAATCTGGTCTGTACACATGCATACAACATGGCGTTTACAGCATAGAACATGGCCACTAAAAGGGATGTTCACAGATGTGATAGTACAACAAGAGGAAGCACACGTGCCAGAGTTCCAAAGGAAAGCAGGTGCATAAAGCACACATGCCACCCTTACAAACTGTTTCAAAAAATGTGTGCATCTAACAGAGCAGACAGAAGCACATTAGAATTCCATCCAGTTACGTTTGTGTAATGATATTGCGGGTCATTTTTTTATTTTTCGTTTACTCCTTATCTTTTGATGATTCTAATTTAATTAGGATTCTAATTAGTTAGTTTCTCATAAGCCTTAAGTTATAAAAATAGCAGGAATACTTGCTTCTCAGAAAACTTAAGGGACAAATCGCATGAGCAATTTAGCGTTTTGGAAGCAATATAAGATAAAATTACAGTGGGATACCTGTTTGAGGCTTTATTCAAAACATGCTTTTAAAAATTGTCATTTTATTTCGGATACTTGAATAAACAAGACTAACGGGAAAAAATTGTCATTTTATAAACATCACAAAGTATACTTACACACATTAACATGATCATAATGTCACAAGACCAGACAGTATTACAGAACTACTGTGACATAGTCAGTCCATGATTAACCAAAGCATCACTGTGTAGTGTATAATTGTAAAAAATTCAATGAACAAGGCACTTCAATAACTGATAACTATCAATATCTCAGTTGGGCATCCTGCTTTGACTTTCCTAAGTTTCTTTCAAGATGCAACCAAAGAAATAGACACTAATGACAATTACAGAGGTTGGGTGCGGGAGAAGCTAACCCTGTCTAATAGACTAGGGGCAGCTGAGCCTGGGCTTGGAGAGTGGGTGGCAATTTGAGAGGTAGAGAAAGGATCAGGCAAAAGATGAGATGTGTTCATATTCCTTCCATCTGGGTCCAGGCAGAGAGGAGCTGGAGTCTATAAGTCTAGCAGGGAAGCATAGCCTAGAGAAAGCAATGTATTCCAAAACCGGATGATACACTACAGCGGTCAGAACCAGAACTCAGAACCTCTGTCCATCAGCTTCGAACTTTCTCCATCGTCCAGGGAAGGGGCAGGGGAATATATTGAAGTAATTAAAACTAAAATCCTACCTATACGTATGACTCAGCTCTAGAGATCACCTGGAGGAGTCTGATTATCTGCAGAAAAAGAAATGTCTCCTGCTTGGGTGGTTTAGAACTGATGAGATTGTGTTAACGATCTTTGCCAACCTAAGAAATACAAAATACCATTCGTGTGTCTCCCTAGCTCTACAAGAGAGCTCTAATTCTAGATGTTTGAAAGCTGGACGGCACGGCAGATTTCCTGCTATAGTCAAGGTCGTCCAACTTCACTACGCTTCAGAACGTTCAAAGACATCTAACTGTTTTGCTGCGCAAGTGCACACTTACCCTTTGCATCTGAAACTCTGCAAGTGTGGCCCAGATTTAAACTCTCCTGATGAGGCAATATCCAGCCACATTGGAGTCCCATGCTCAAGAACTCTGACCTCAAAGCATCGTCAAGGACCACAGGCATAAGTGTCATCTAGGCACTTGGTAGTCATGGCAACCTGACCCTCCCAGGTCTCCAGTGTGAGACTCTTAGTTTTACAAACTCTCCATGTGGTTAGCACGCAGCTTAAAGTCAGAGAGGCACCTTTCAGTCCGAATCTACTAAGGCTATAATGAACTTTCTCCAGCTCCTCCTCTTCTGGCCTTCAGAATACAGAGGAGCATGAATCCAAGCTCTATCTTCAAGGATTAAGCAAGATATGCTTAACCCTTGAGATCTCCAGAGCTTACCCTCTCTGGAAGAGTATGAATGGTGGGTTGATGAAAGAGACCTCCTGGAAGAAGCATGGTGCCGGGGCATGTGACATCACAAGTTTCACATCAGCCAGGTTACATCAGAAGCAGCATACTCGCAGTTTAGAATTTTGAAGTGTAAGGAGGAGGTCCAGATTGGTGATACAATGTGTGTGAAAATGCTCTGCAAACTGTAAATCATTATGCAAATGGGAGTGTTTCTATTTCCCACACAAGTCTTCGTGGATCTTATAGGAGTCTTCGGCGAATTTAACTCTTAATGACAACTATATGCAATCACCAGATCTGAGTGGATGCGCACCCAGTGCTCGATTCTTCTCAAATGACAGAGCTGACACCAGGCAGAATGATCTGACACAGAGCGTCCTCTGCTCAGATGAGCTGAGAAGTGTGACCACACACCCTCCTTTGCCTGCCAGGCCAGCACAGTTTGTAATAGCATCTGCATTCGTGCTCAGGTAATTTAAAATACAGACCTACCAGTGCTTCCAAAAGGAACAGGAGACTTCCCTGATTCCAGCAGATGGGTCAGAACTTTGAGGACAGTTTTCAGGCTTGTTCACACAATCAGCCCTAGATCCAGCTATTTTCGTTGCTGGAATAAGGGTGTCCAACTTTTTCACACTGTGACACGATATGATCTGAAGTGCATTGGCCCACATTCACAGGTACCCTGAGAGACATGCAATCCATGGGGTTGCATTCCTGTCAGTCACCAAAAGCCCAAACTTTACACACAGCTCACAAGTCATCAATCTATTAGGTATGAGTGAAAAGCTAAAAATGTTTGAGGTGAACACTTTCCAGAAGATAGTGAACCACCATCCACCACCACCAATATCCACCACCAACAACATCCACCACCACCAATCACCACCGGCTCTAAACTAGTCAGATGAACTTCTGTAGCCACTGTTTCTGTGGGGTAAGGCAAGGGAAGAGGCAAGCAGGACAGTGCACCATTCCAGAGAAATGCCAACTTGAGCATAGGCATCTCACCTCCATGCTGCCCCTTCAATAGAGACAGCACTTGCCAGCATCTGACAATGGATTGACTTCATATCTCTGAATTCTGTTTCTGATGAAGCCAAACAACTGTGAATCCACTCATCGGGAAAGATTATTTTTAGAAGGCTTATTAGAGAGACTTCCTTACTATTTATGGGCTCTCTTAAGTTCTCCGGGGGTGGGAAGAACAGAAAGGGAGTGTCTATCTACTGAGCACATACTTTATCCCATGCATCTCAAGGGATACTTTATGTGCCCCATCATGGCATAGGTCAGTTGAAACATCCCAAGGAAGAAGGCACCAGTCTCTCCCTGTCAGTCACAAGAAAACTGGCCCTTGGAGGAAGTCAAATTACCCAAGTCACAAGTTATCATTGTACAAACCTCAGCTTTCTCTCTCATCTGCTCCATTTATGTTTCCATTGTCACCACAGCAAGAGAAAGAACCCTGGGAACAGAAGAGTGGGTTGGCAGGCTTGCTATCCATCTGCCAGGTGTTCTTATTCTCGTTCTGCTCTGCCACGTCTCTGCCCTTTTCTCGGGTGACCTTGGACCCTTATGCTCTCAGTGAAGAACTGAAGACAGTGATTGTATCTAGAATAGTACACCCTAACTAAAGACAATCCACAAGTTTTTGTCTGTCCTCTAAATGTCCCAAGTAATTCTGTATCTGAAAAGTTTCCCTTTCAAAGAGCTGGAAAATTCTACTTTGTAGTTGTCAAAACATAAAGTACGTTTTTTTCTTTACTCCTTGAAGCTAGCATGTTTACTAAAAACTAAGTCACTCTGCAAGAAATAAAACTAAACCCAACACAACCTCTCCTAAATCAATATTTCCAATAGTCCATTATACCGCATATTCTCGAGTTTCCAAACATCTCTTGAGTCAAGACAAATAAACAAATTTATCAATGACACAATATTATATAAAAATTCAACTCAAGCTGTGTCGATGAAGAGAACACCAGCCACATGTCTCCCATTCTTTCAAAGGGTGGAGCTTTAAAAATGAGTGAGACACATCCTTGGTGCTCTATAAAAGTTGCACTCAGGTAAGAGACGAGAGATGCATAGAAATACTGTGAGCTATTGAGCCTGCTGGCCTGAGTTTTATCCTTGAGACCTGTCCAGTGAAGGGAAAGCACTGACTCCTGGAAAATGTCCTCTGATCTCCACACGTGCCCTGGTGCATGCACCGGCACCTGCACATGCACACACAAACACACATTAATAGCTGAATGCTCAAACAGATTTCCGAAGATCAGAATCTGGGGGCTAGGGAGAAGGTTGCTCCGTGGTGAAAGCACCTGCTAGGCAAGCGTGGGGACCAGAGTTCTCATCACCAAAACTCATCACTTATAATTTCAGCACTCAGGAGATGGACAGGCACGGCTGCTAACATCACAGAAACCATGAGAAGATGCCTGGATTTACTAAGAGGGTGTTTGACTGATGGCATTGGCTGGATTCTCAATAGAATGAATATAACTTTAGTAGAAGCTATTGCCTAGTAAACTCTTTATTTACCAATCTTTTGAATTTTGAAGACCAGCAGACTATAGCACATCTTATGTAGGACAAAGGGGCTGACAGAATAAAATGAATGGAGGCAGCAAGCTCTGTAACTGGTGGGAGAAGACATGACTGTAGGCCTGGGAGCTGTGTACAAGACATATTAAGGCAGCCCTCCTACCAATCTGCACACCATCCATCAGCCCTTCAGAATGGTCCCAGTCCGGCAGCCATGTTGTCTTGAAGATCAATCTCTTAACCACCCACTCTAGGTGGTCAATGCCATGCAATACAGCAAGGAAGTATGTCTGGCCTCTAAAATGACAATAATCATAATATCTGATTCCTGAAGCTGCTATAAGATCAGAAAGCCAGGGCTAAGGCTGGTAGTGTAGTGGTAGTGTGCTTGCCTGGCTAACATGATGCCCAGAACAAGGGTTCATTGCCCCGTGGCAGCCAAAACAAAAAATCAGAGGTTTGGTGAGGATAGAACTGAGAACATGTGGGCTTCCAACTCCCAGTTTTCAAGCAAGAAGCCTTTCATCTGGCTGATGCTCTCCTCTCTTCCAGTAATGTTTCTGAGGATCCACAACCTGGGTATTTGGCCCGTGTTCTGCAAGTACCACCCAGAGACTCTAGTACCCGGACTCCTTAGATAAGGACTGTTCCTTATCATATCTTATTCTCCTTAATTTTAACCATTTATCTGTCCTAACTAGGACAAAGTTCTGCCAGGACAGACGCAGGACATTCTCTGGCTTCAGCACGGGCTGGGTGCCCTTCAGCCCTGGCATCATCTAAGCATGCAGTGACCACTCTGTGGGGAGCTGCTTCATCTATGGTGAGGACTAAACCCCACCCATAGAGCTCAGAGCTGCACTTCTGCATAACCATAGGCACCTATCCAAAGTGCCTGGCTCCTCCTCTGAGCCACAGACTCTGACCAAGTAGGTCACATGTGTCAGAGGAACCTGTCTTGTGACAAGTGCTCAGCAGGCTCTGAGAGACAGCCAGGTTGGGAGCACTTTGCGTGTGTTCTAAGCCTATTTACCAACCTGGAATAACCCACTCTCATGAACACTCTGCCTCCACAGCCTCATACCAGAGAGGCTCCCCCCCTCACATCTGCATGATGTCCAACCTCACCTAGGTTGTATTTCCTGGCAAGATGCACACCTTGGGTTGAATTCATGATCGTCTACCATCCTTCTCCCTTTCAGCTCTTCTCACCCGAGCCTGTTCACATGGACGCCTTTCCTTTCCTTCTTGGTGCCCAACCTGGCAGCTGAAAGACCCAAGGTTAGGATCCATGTCATGCTCTCCTTGCCCACCCCACCCAAGAACACAGAGTATTGTTTTATATCTATACCGATCCTGGTCCCTACCCCTACCATGACCAGGCCTATCCCCAAACCAGGGACATTTCTTGTTATCCTCAGCGGCAGCTAAAAAAAAACCCATATGAATAGCAAGTGTCTGGCAAGGGTTAGATTTCCAATAAATGTCTGTGGGGTCTGTATCCAGAGAAAAATGAAGTGGCCCCACTGGCTTTCTCTTCTGGTTAGGTTCACTGGGACACCTACAATAATATCAGTTACTGACATTTGTGACTCTTTCTGAACACTCTCCTGTGTGTCAGCTTGCAGCATTCTGCAGGGTGTATTTACTTGACGACCATTCTCATTTCGGTTTACAAATTAGCAAATGGAGGCCAAGGGTCTGCCAGAACTTGTCCAGGGTCACAGAGCGATGAGTGTACAGTCTGGATTCAACCCAGGCTGTCTTCACCCCAGACTGTATTCAGCACCAGGTTGTTCTCCAAGGTCAAACTCCTCGCCCAACAAGGGGACATCTGTTCCTGCACTGCCCACCTGCTCCTTACAACCCAGAGGGAAACACTTCTACCATAATTGCTCCAAGCTGTCGGGAGATGCGGCTGCGTCTTTGCAATGACAGACACCCTCGGGTGCTAAGGACGATGTTGGAAACCTTGGCTTGTCAGGGCTGAAGTTAATATTGCAAGAAGAGGCTGTCTGCTGGGCACCCCAGAGCCCCTCCTGCCTTCCAAAGAGCGGGACAGCAGATGCTACTCTTGAGAGAGAAGTACTTCTTGGATAAACCAAGTACAAGATGCTTCAAGGACTCAGGAAAAAAAAAGTCACAGCCACCTCCGGTCTCTCTCCAGCAGGGACGTGTGCAAAATAAAAGCCTCTCCTGTCCATCCTGAGTAGCCCATCAGAATCACGTGGGAAGCAGTTTTTCAAGGAACCGGAAAATTTGTAACTCTGATTTAGAAACTTTAGAAACGAAGAAGCCTGAAGTTTAATCTACAATGCCGCAACCTCAAACCCAATAACAGAAGTTTTATCTGTTTATGAAAAGAACATGGCACCAAATGTCTTGATTTTTTTTATGTTGGTTTTCTTCTCTTTCTAGCCTGGCACATGAACTGGGTCTACTGCCAGGAGAATGGTATCACATTCAGCTCAGCTCAGCATCATCACAACACCGTGATCTATACCTGATAGAAGTGTACACATTAGAAGTGTATAAAATAATGTCCTCTGGTACACAGAAAGGGTTCACCATGATGCATGACACAGTCATCACCTCAACAGAGTCCCTCTTTACTTAGGTGGGGACACTTGTGGTCTATCAGTAACTGTCCCCATCATGCTACACAGTGATCGTCAGAGGTTTTTTTCTTTCCTCTTATGGCTGTATCCTGTTCCTTTTCCCTCCCTTGCTTCCACCCAGAATGTTTCCTCGCTGACCAGGGTCAGCCTGCATGGTTCAGGAGCATCCATGAACATGACAACATCTTACCAGTCATGGGAGCCTCTGATCCAATGTTGCCAGCCCCTGGGAAGAAAGGAAATCTCATGATCCCTGTCTCTTTCTTCCAAATCTGGTACTGCCTTAGGTAGTAGCATTACTTTTCCGCCAATGGAATTTTCGAAAGAGGAAATGGAAGTCGCAGTCAGGTAATGGATGAGATGCCTGAATACATAGAAGTGATGACTGCAAGCTGGGGGCTAACCTGGTCTGTCCGTACACAAAGCCAGGTCCCACTGCTCCGAGTGAGCGGGTGGCTGAGAAAGTTGCAGGAGCAAATGTCAGTGCGATTGGGACCTGCTATCCAAGTCTACCTCCTTAAACACAGTTGTTCTGCCCTTAGTGTCGTGGCTAACATGTCATCTTGCCTATGCGAGGTCAAGGAAAGAGAAGAGTTAAAAGAATACAGCTTGCCACTGCAACATTGAGGAGAACGTGCGCACATCAATGGAAGGAGGAAGTCCAACGTTGTCTTCTTGAGGGCGCTCACAGCCACCTGCTCTCCCGGTTCCACACTTCAGATTTGTGTGCTGAAATGAGCTGCTTTTTCTCTGCCAATGTGTAACTTAAACACACACACACACACACAGACACACACACACACACACACACACTCCCCACAGTTGCTATGGGAACCATCCTGGAGGATTCCCTGCCTTTTATTCTATTAAAATTTCCCCCTCACATCTTTGAAACAAAACACACTTCCATTTACAAGACAGCAAGCAGAAGCTGTCCTGACGGGATGCACAGCCCACCAGCAGGCTCAATTTTCCAAATCTGATGATCTTTCAGGACAATCACAGTATGCCAGCAACCATGAAACTGTCTCTAATTAATAAAGTGCAAGCAAGCCATCAAGCCCCATTGCTGGGGGAGGCCCTTCTCTCCTTTACTCTTGGACAGAGAAGGGCCCCATAGGACCACAATTCCTGTTTCCATTCTGTGAGCCATTCTGAGTCACTCACATTTCTAAGCCTCTGTTCAATCTCTGAACATCTAGAAGACAGGGCTGGAGAATATGGCTCATGGGTACAGGGCATGCTGTGCAAACCCTGCAGACCTGAGTTTGGATCCCTGTCACCCACTAAAACCATGTGAATGGTCACATATATCTGTGACTCCCATGCTGGCAGAGGTGGGACAGAGGCCAGAGCCTCTCCAGAGACTACTAGCCAGCCTAATCGATTGGTGATTTCCAGCTGCAGTGAGACAATCTGTAAACATGATAATACATAACATCATAGTGGAAGAGACTGAACATTGATTGACCTTTGGCCTCCACATAGACTAGGGCATATACGAAAGCACACACTCCTGCAAAGAGGGAGTCAGCTTCCCCTTTATGCAAGGCTCCAAGAATGCTGTCTTTGAGATGATGCAGAAGTTCTTCTTAACTATATCTTACTCTCTACAGAGAAGCAGTCTTGCGATGAATCTCCTAAGTGTGATTGCAGAGAAGCCCTCAGTATTAGCTAGGCCCATCCTGAGGCACTTCAGCACAGCCCATTTACAAGTTTAGCTGGCAATTGCCGTGTGTGCAGATACAGGACAGCTCCAGCTGACGTCAAGATAAAAATCATTTTTATCTCTTCGTCAGACCATCATGCTGGGAGCCAGAAGGGGCAGAGCTCATTCCTCGCATCCGTCACGTGCTGTCCGCGTGCGCTACCCCAAACATCCTCAGTTCCTAGACTCACAAGTTTCTCATCTGGAAAGAAGAGCTACTATTGCATTTAACATAAGCCAAATGAGGAGGTAAAAGACAGATTACAAACAGCACCAGGGCAGTGGCTTCGTTATTGCCAGCGATGCCGCACTGAGGCATGTCTTCCTGGCCAAGCGCTGAGCAGGGCTCATGGCTCTTATTATACTATAAAAGGGGTTTTTAATGAATGACTAAGATCACAACCAGCAAGACTGGCATGAGGTGGAACCCAGGCGGCTTTACTTAAGCCGGAAGCAAGCTGTAAGTCTCTTAAAGAAGCACCTCTGCCTGGGGAGAGCGGTTGAGCTCTGGCTTAGGATCTCTTTACCTTAGCTGAAAACAACAAAAGCTGATCGGGAGCCACATGAACTCATCACACAGACCTTGTCAGCTTATTGGCTGTGCAAAAAGAGAATAAATGGCTGTGCCAGAATGGAATTTTGGTGTGTGTGTGTGTGTGTGTGTGTGTGTGTGTGTGTGTGCGTGCATGCACACACACACATGCTTATCTGGGTGTGACTCTGGGTATGCACCACAGTGCACATATGTGGAAGTCAGAGGAGCCTTGGGTATCTGTCCTCACCTTCCACCTTGAGACAGGTCTCTGTTATTTGCCACTACCTACACTAGCCTCCCTTACCCATTAGCTTCTGGGATTCTCCCATCTGCGTTTCCCATCTCACCTGCGCAGGAGCCCTGAGATTATAAATGTGCTGTCAGCATTTCCCCAGCTTTGCATGGAGGCTGAGGGTTTGGGCTCATTCTTAGGCAGCAAGTGCTTCACCGCCTGCACCATCTTCCCAGCTGTTACTTCTTTCCTTGATCCTGTCATCCAGAGGATTATAATCGCAGAAGGGGGAAGAGGTGGTGGGAGCAGCGGCAGAGTCACTGCTGAGAACGATGCACTCCTTGCTAACCCAGCACCAGCCAGCTTTAAAGGTATTTATTGCAGCCATGCCAAAGGTTCAGAAGGGAGTCCATGTCATAGCAAAGACAGGAGCCTGTGTGACTGCTCCCCAGTGGGAATGGGCACGGACCACCTAAAAAGAACATGTATACCTGTGTGCCTCCCTGTGGGCTCCCAAGGGCTGAATCATCAATGGACAGAACTTTGATAACTCAAACCAGAGTTGAATGCTTCTCAGTGTAACTTTCCTGCTTGCCTCCTTGGGGCTTAGCTGCTCTCAGGTAATTTGACCAGGATGAATGTCACAAAGAAATTGTAAGAAAGCAGGTGATGAATATTAAATCAACAGTGGTGACAGATAATGAAGACGCTGCGTTTCTAATCCCCTAGAGTGGAAATTCACCTTGAAGACAAGGCCTTTGGAAAGACTCCACTCCCAATGACAAAAGTGGCCAGGAATCCCAGGTGCTAAGTACCCACGACACACCAATGTCTATGGTCCCATTTAACACCCAGTGGGGTCTGTGGCAGTGACAATTCCTCTTGTTCTTTTATAAGCACAGGGACTCTGAGCACCAGCTTTCCTTCATCGTGACAAAATACCTGAAGGGGTAGAAGAAAGATTTATCTGGGCTCATGGTGTCACAGACTTCTTGCTTCCCTGCCTTCCTTGATTTGGGTCTTTAACAAGGTCAGGCATCGTGGTGAGGATTGCATGGCAGAGAAAATCTGTACACCCAATGGCAGGTGGTTGGAGAAGAGGGAAAGAAGGAAAAGAGGGAGAGAAAGACGGTGTGACAGAGAAAGGTCCCAATACACAGTTGAGGCAATGAATGCTTCCAATGACCTCACTGAAGGTATTAGGATCCCACCCCTAAATTTTCCTTCACCTCCCAAAAGTACAATCTGCAGGCACTCATGAGGCTTGAGGCACCATTAAAATCCACTGACTATTTGGAAATGTCAGCTTCGAAAGACATGAACATGGAAATGTTCATGTGCTTACTGTATCACTGTCCACAGTAGCCAGTGTATACACGCACCCTAGGAGGCCAGTAACAGATGGGCAGACAAAGAAAACATGCGGGATGTATAAAATGAAACTTTATTCAACCATTAAAAGAAAAGTGAAATCATGGTATTTGCAAGAAAATGGAAGGAACTAGAGTGAAATTAATCAGACTCAGAAAAATACATTGACCCATAGAGAGCTTAGATTTAAACAGAGATAAATGAGGGGCATGGGAGTAGAAGGGGGGCTCTGACTGAGGAGGCAGGAAGAGGCTCGGGAGAGGGAGGGGAGAAAGAAGGTGATGGAGTATATGTGACAGGAAAGTAAAAGCAATGATAACTCAAGGGGAAGAATTAACGTCCGTGTTTCCTTTTATGACAGTAAGAACACTTAACATAAGGTCTGCCCTCTTAACAGACTTTGAAAGGTGCTCTCTATCTCTAGGCACTTGAGCCACTTGCCAAATCTTTCCTTCTACCGGCACTTACACATGTCATAACCTAGTTACTTGTCACAAAATCCTTTCCAGAACATCTACAGTGTCAGATGGAGAATCCTGGATGTGTTAGGTAACATGACAACCACAACTCAGTTCCTATCTTCAGAGTCTAACAGGAGAAGAACATAGTTGTAGCACAAATCTAGTTAAGTTACAATGGTTTTATTGTAATATAATAAGATACCATATTGCAGTGTTAAATAAAACTATAGTTTGTTTCAATGTGAGAGGTGTGAGAGAGGGATGTGTGTGTGTGTGTGTGTGTATGTGTGCGTGTGCATGAGCACACGCACATGTGTGTGCATGTAAGCATGTTGCATTGATGTAGTATAAAGTATCTTTTAAACGCTCAAGCTGGGGAGAAATTGGTTTGGGGAATACAGGACAAGGCAAATATTTGAAGGATGTGCGTTTAAACTGAGCTTTTAAGATATGAATGTCAGTAATGAAGAGAAATAAAGTTGAGCAGAAGCACACACTATTTTTGCATCTGATGAACAAGCAAAGAAAACCTACATTCATGAAGATGCCATGGGGGTTGTTCTGGTAGCCCGATATTGCTCCCTTTTCCTTACTCATTAAGCAAACATGTAGGGAGCACCTTCCTCCCATGCATGCCTAGAGAGGCTCTAGATGCTGTGAATGTGGAGGAAGAAGACCTGGCCATTTTCTTCATTCTCAGAGCTTCTACTCAATGCAGAGAAGATGGAACAAATTAGAAAGCCCATGGTGTATCTTCCAGCTATCGATGCTAGGAAGAATGAGGAGTCAGAAGGAGAGTCTGGTGAATCACAACTTTGCCTGTGAAAAGGCTGCTAGAATTTTCTTTCTTTCTTCCTAAAGACAAGCCATCATGTGTGCCCTCTGAAGGAGGGTCACAGAGCCCCCCCCACACCTCCCTCACCAACGCTACACTCTGTGTTCATTTGATGGAATCTGAGACTTTAGCCTCCCCAAGCCATTGCTGCCCTGTCACTTTCTGAATTAGATTCTAACCAACCAAGTGTGAAATATTTATGGCAAGATAGTCTTGGCTGTTAAGAAGCAAATCACATTAAAGTACCTGATATTTCAAGCTCGTGACTGGATTAGTTTTAATTAGAATTCTCTCCCATGCCTGAACAAAAAAATTTACAGGACACGGTATCAGAAAACTCAGCTTTCCTCTGGTGGCTTGTGAACGATAAATCCACTTGAGAAATTTCCAGTCATTTCCAGACATCTATTTTTTAAAAACTATTTTAAAAATTGGGACATACTTTAAATTCTTCTTAGGTCACCAAGATCCATAACATTTAACGGTATGTTTTAGAGCTAAGAATTCATACGCTCAGCCTCATGTTATCTTCACAAATTGGATTCCTGGCCTCCGGTCACAAATAAACTTAGTCCCTTTCAACATATAAAACAGTTCCTTTACTATCCAGTTCATTTAGCCCAGCATAGGCTTTTGTGATCCTTTTAAATCTGACTTTTCTGGAGTAATGTTAGGCTTTCAAAATAAATGACTTTTAGGCCTGTAAATGTACACAATTTATAATTTTTAAGCGTTTTGAAAATCTCTTCTCTTACAGGTAAGGAAAAGAGATGGCTCACCAATCACGCTCCCTGTGTTTTCCTAGTAGATTGTCCTTGGTTTTTATATTTCACAGCCTTAAACAAGCATCCTTGAATGCAGTCCCGAACCTAACATTTGACAATGTTACAAGTCAAACCGGAATGAGGAGGCAGCTATTTTCATCACTTTCAGTAGTGCTTTTAAGGATCAAGCTGTTGAGTGACAAATATCAGTTGCGTTGTACAACGAAGACTGTGTGTTCAACATGAGATGCTATTGATAAGACAGTTAGGATATGGATAACACAGTTAGGAGAGCCACCTGACACTCAGAAGTAATCCTAATACCAAACAGTAACAGTACGCTCAGTACTACCATTCTGGAATCTGAACAAGTCTGTTTCTGTGCTTATAAAAATAAAACCCTGAGAATTAAGATTTTTGTATCTTGAGGATGCTTAACAAAAGGTCTACCCTCTAACAGATCTGGAAGCATGAACTAAGCCATTGCTTTGTCTAGACAAAATGCTGCATGCAGATCTGTAGAATGTGTTTGTCTCATGAGAGCCAAGTATTACATCTCTTGCTATCACCTGAACTGAATTTCTGGCAGGCAACTTTCTTCCCTCCCCTTCTTCATTTACCTACTTGCAAGCGCCTGTTGTTTCAAGGGATGGGGAAACATTTAGAAATATTTGTTTACTAACAATCTAGTGTGCACTGTTTTGTGTATTTTTTTTTTAGTGTTCACATCAGCATTAAGAGATAAGTGTGACTGCGGTAGATTAAAGTGACTGTTCCATACCATGGCTAAACGACTGGGGAAAGTAACATTAGAACCTAGAGAGGTCCGAGACAACGTAAAACCACAAAACAATACCACACCAGTTAAGAATTTTGGATAATAAAAATAGTTATTTATTTAAGGGGAAAAAAACTTACAGATCACCATCCCTAACAACAGTCCTCTCATGCAAACAGGAAACAGAGAGTCTAGTTGCTAGATGGGAGCAGAAGCAAGAGAGAGGGCCCCCGGTTCCCACTGCTTTTCAAAGTATAAGAGACCACGCCCCAGTGGGTTGGTATCATAAAGGCTATTGGCTGAAGGAACAAAAGGCACTCCCGCAGTACCAAGAGGGCCTATCTTTGCTCTGCTGTCTATGGGGGATGTAAAGGAAAGATACAAAGCACAGCTATGCTATGCGTGCTGTCTTGACTCTCAGGGAAGCTCTCACTGTCCCACTGAAAGAATCTGAGAAAAATGAATGAGGGTGACAATTTTAGAATTAATAGTAACAATCATATGGAGGATGAAATGGTTACTTGGGCAGGGAGATCAGTTTGAAGTTAGTTCCACACACGCATATATTACACTAGAAAAAGTCTGTCTTTTGAAGAAACAAAGTCAACATGCATGGGGACTTCTATTCTTCAACACAGAAGATTAATAAGTATTCGGGGAAATAAGCTCTGTGCACTAAGATGTATCTTAGTCAGTGTTCTATTGCTGTAAAGAGACACCATGACCACAACAGCTCTTAGGAAGCAAAGCATTTAATTGAGGTTCGGTCACAGTTCAGGTTTAATCTGTTATCAACTTGGCAAGAAGTTTGGCGGCATCAGGTAGACATGGTGATGGAGAAGGGGCTGAGAGTTCTACATTCAGATCCACAGGCAGCGGAAAAAGAAAGCCACTGGACCTCACTTAGGCTTCTGAAACCTCAAAGCCCACCTCCAGTGACATGCATCCTCTAACAAGACCAACTCTCCTAATCCTTTCAAATAGTGCCACTCCCTGAGAATTTAAATATATGAACCAGGGCTGGAGAGATAGCTCAGTGGTTAAGAGCACAGACTGCTCTTACAGAGAACCGAGTTCAGTTCTCAGCACCCATATCCGGTGGCTTACAGCAGCCTGTGACTTCAGCTCCAGAGGGATGCAATGCCTCTGGCCTCTGTGCCACCTGCACTCATGGGCACAAACATGCATTCAGACACACACATACTTAAAAACAAAATAAATCTTTGCACAGGCCTTTAAATCCCAGTACTTGGGAGGCAGGGGCAGACAGATCTCTGAGTTCAAGACGAGCCTGGTCTACAGAGAGAATTCCAGGACAGACAGAGCTACACAGAAAAACACTGTTAAGAAAGAGATAGAGAGAGAGAGAGAGAGAGAGAGAGAGAGAGAGAGAGAGAGAGAGAGAGAAAGATAAACAAACCAATGGGGCCATTTTTATCCAAACCATCACACTGCTTATCATGGCATTTTCATAATCATTTATTTTTTTTAAAAAAAAGTCTAGACAAGGCATGCTGTACCATATTGTTCTACATTTAAGGTATTATAAATATTCTAGATTATATATAGTTATATAGATAGCGTAAAAAATGGTACAAAATAATGAAGGCTATAGATAAAATACAGATACAACTATACTTTTAAAATGTACACTACAATAGAATATGAATCAGTTCCATACTAAGAGGAAATAGAGGCTTCTGTTCACCGAGTCAAATGCCAACTCTGCATCTTCTATATTCCTCAGACTCTATTACTGTGAATAGCACAACCTTTCGAATGTCCCTTCCAGCTCTCTAGGCACTTCCCTTGCACACTCAGCAGCCCAAAGACACGACCTGGTCATCCAATATCAGGGCTTTGGGGACTGCCAACAGATGCTTTCTGATCTGTGTGTGCCAGCTAGTCCCAGAAACCACCTGAGTTGTATTAATTCCACTGCCACAGGGGGTGGCTACTGGTGATTGCTCTGCCTGTGACATTCACTTGTGTTTTCCCCATGCCTTGATGTTGGTCATGAGCTTCCATTTAGAATCTTCTTAAAACATCATTAAATGCCACTCAGTCCCCCTTTATCATCATTAAAGCAGACGTTAAGCCAGTCAGGAATTCTCAACCACCCCAGGGGAACCATGGACAAGATGCCAAGTGAGAACAAGGGACCATTTATCATTTAGGTCTACTTTTTCTTCCAAGGGCGTTTTCAATACATGGGCTGATTTTCATCTTCATAGAATTTGGACCAATTTTAAAATGAAGTTATCAGGATACACTAGGCAAGCCAATTATCTGAGGCCAGTCTCTGAGCACTGCCATGATCCTTCTTCCCACACAATGGGCAATTCCACTTAGAAGGCAGCAGCGGGTGCTGAGACTCATTCAGTCTCACGCTGTTCCATGGTAGGAAGCCAATTCTATCAACAGCTTTGATTTTTCCCTTTTAATATTTGTTTCATTTATTCATGATTTTCAAATTTGGGCAAATCTTATAATTCTGCATCTTTGTCACCCTGACGTTTAAATCTACACTGTTTGTTTCAAAGAGATGGAAAAACTTCTTATTTCATCAAACAGTCATTTTCTCGGTTAGGTTATTTTCTTTGTCAGTTACATGTTTTTCCAGGAATCAGTTGGTTGCCTTTATGTAAAGCATCTTTGCTAAAAGCTTGGGCTCCAACCCAGACTTTCTGAGCTGCTAATCTCATCAAATTGTCTGAGGGGAAATGGTGATTCTTTCCCTTCAGTGAAAAAAAAAAATTCTCTACCCAACTCTAGATATCAAGAACAATTCTCAACGGGCTAATGGGAAAGCCTGGAGATCTTCAACCAACAAAAAAAAAATGTGTCACAGAATAAAATATCTTGGGTTTTGGTTTTGATGTAAGTTCAAACCCCAGCTCTGTGATATACTATCTAGTTTCACTATGTCAGGTCATATTAGGGGCCCTAGTGTTGCTCCCTTCCTCTGTAAAAGGCAGATGACAATACCTGATTTCCATCATTCACAGATAATACTTTAATAGTGCAACAGCCTACAATGAAGTTTGACATGACATCGTTTGGTCCCTCAACCTCAATAAGATGATACTGAACAAAAAATGCTCCAGTCCTGATTCCCACTGACAACTTCTCTGTTCACCAGAGTCAACTCTTCCAACCACAAAGACAATTGGTAGAAATGAAAACAAACAACCTTCAATCATTGAAGGCACATCCATGGGTCTCATCATCTCCTGTTTCCTTACCACAGAAACTTTCTGGGTCCTTATGATCTCTGTCTGTCTGTCTGTATGTTTGTCTGTGTGTGTGTGTGTGTGTGTGTGTGTGTGTGTGTGTGTGTGTGTGTCTCCCTCTCCTCATTTCTCTGTGTGTGTATCTATGTCTGTCTGTCTATCCATCTCTTTCTTGTTCCCTCTCTCTTCTTCTGACCCTGGACCACCTGTCACTGGACACTTAATTACTGGCTCTAACATGCTCTCATAATGGCGTGATGAGACGACTACACTTACCATTACCTAGTCTTGGGCATACACCTTCAGAACCATGAATCAAAACAGCTCTTTCTTTACTCCTTAAGTGCCTTGTGCACAGTATTTTATTACGACGATGGAAAACTCACTATATGGTCTAAGAAACACCCATTAGTAAAGACTTGTCCGTTTAAATTTAAAGATTACTAGAAGAGGGTGAAGGAAGAGAAAGAAGGAATGAGAAGAGAAGCCTCTGGGAAGATCACTGAGAACAGAAGGCTGCTGAGCAGGTGAGTTGGAGTGTTGAGGTCAACTCTCAAGCCTAATAAAATAAAGAATGAATGAATGAATGAATGCCCCTGCATTAGGATCTTCTGAGTCAGAGGGGTCCTCTTTCCACGTGAATGCTGAGAGGATGTCACTTCTCTGCATCCCACAGTGTGAAAGGGAAGGTAGCTGTTGGTCTCCTCCACTTACAACTTCAACACCTGCCTACTAACATGAGGGTAGACCACGTGAAAGCATCTCAGTCTAGTCCCAGTCGCTGATCATGTGAGCATCATGGGGAGCCACTCAGAACACTGCTCTGGCCCAGCATGGTTCTGCATAACGACGCCCCCTGTCTTTACGGCAAATCATAATTTTAGAAGAAACATTCACAACTTCCCTATTGTCCGATATTTGTGGCCATGCTGTGAAGCTCTAGACCTGGGACTAAAATGATCCCAGCTTCAGACAAGAATGAAAACATGAGTCTGAAGGGTCTGAGAGCAATGCGGTCACACGTGGTTAGAGAGCCGTGTGAGCATGATCTAGGCCCAATGCCGTGTGTAACTTCTGTCTGTTTTCTCTGATGCGTCACTGCCTACTTGTGTCTCTCCTGGGCTGTGTGGCCATGAGAGACTAAACTCTGGTAAATAGTCTTTACTTCATCTCAGGACTTTCATTAGTGGACGGTTATAATTACCTTCCAAAGCACTGACCTGTTTATTATTGTTGTTATTGTTGCCTAAAGAAAGTTTGTTTGCCCAAAGTAACACTGTAGTTTTGATATCGGGGAAAGCTGCGTGAACTCCCTTGGTGTAAACATTAAAGGACTGAGTTATGCATACTCTTACTTCATTTTTTTATTTAAGACTTAATCGATGACCTGGCAGTATCAATTACTATGTAAGAGTATTCCTCACCCTTTGTCCTACCAATGAAAGTTTGAGAACTGTTTTTATGTGTAATAGTTTCCACATGCATCCAAATAAGAGAAACTTGACTTCTGGGACCCAGGTAACAATTCTTCTTTTAGTCAAATAAAAATGTACTTAGCATAATATTTTCCTCTTCATTTAAACCTTCCTTTTAGCCATTTTTCACGGAATTTCATGCGCATCCAGGAAAGTATTTCATGCACAACCTTCCAGCTTTTGCATATTGTAAATGTATCCATCAGTTGTGATTATGCATGTCAGGAAGAGCTCCCTCTGCATAGCAATAAGCCACGGAATGGTCCACTTCAAAACACGGAGTCTAATGAAATGGTAATGATTTCATTAATGTATCAAGCCATGTCTAATTCCTCTCAAGGAACATAAAACAATTTACATTTACCCTGAATGCATAATAAGTAAATAGTCAAATTGGCAACAGATTAAAGAGTTCTCTACAATCAGAGTCCTGATACAGACATTGTTGCAAAATCATTAGAAATTGTTGCAAAATGTCTTGAATTGGGATAGAAAGTTGAAATATTAGCGGCACTTTTTTCTAGCGATAATTATACATGAGGTAAATAATTAAAACAAAATTCATGAGATTATTCATCAAATGTTTTGTATTCACAACTGCTCATGTGAGTCTTGCTATAAAAGTCAAAGTTGTTTCTTCATAACGCTTTGTGCATTATCCCTTGGACACATTCTGATAGACAGCAACTAGAGGAAAGGGGACTGCAGTCAAAAGGAAGGAGAGTCTGAGGAGACAAGTCAGGAGACAATAGCATGGCAGAAGGCCTCTGGACCAGGAAAATTATTATAGCATCTTATTCTTATCGCATGATTATCCATTATGGGGTACATCTCTGGATCCCCTACAAAATGTACATGTTGAATCCCACCACTAAATGACAGTATTTAGAGGTGGTGTCTTTGAGAAGTGATTCATTCATGAGAATGGAGTTTGGGTAAAATGGAAGCGACTGAGGCTGGGGAAATGCTCGCTTGGTAAGTGCACGCTTGGCAAGTGTGAGGTCCATAGTTCAGACCCCCAGGGCCCTATAAAACAAAAGCATGGAGATGCATGCCTGGAGAGGTAGATGGGCGGATCCCTGGGTTGACGAGCTAGTCAACCTAGTCAAATCAGTGAGTTCCAGGTTCAGTGACACCTACTGTCTCAAAACATTAGGTAGAGAGTGACTGAGAAAGACACCCAATGTCAACTCTCACCTACACAAGCACACACACACACACACACACACACACACACACACACACTGCAAGCATGCACCAGCGAACTAGATAATCTAAAATTCTTTCCACCATGTAGGAATTCAAGAAGTCTACAGTCTGACCTAGAAGTAAGATTCATCAGAGCCTGACAGTGTAGCCACTGGGGTCTTGTCTTCCAATCCACAGAAAATAAATCCTGCTGTTTATAAGCCACACAGTTTGTAAAGTCCAGCAACAGCATCCTGGAATACAGTAGATCCCACGTCATCTTTCTACTTTTCCAGTTGAGAAAATAAAGGCTTAAAAAACAATCCAGTCCAGGTCACAACAGTTACCTTTAGAGAACTGGATGAAGGACTGTCTTCCATCTCACACCCAAGTTCATGTTCTTTTTCACACCATCACAGAGTTGGAAATGTCCCTGAGAGAAGAAGAGTTGAAATGGAGAGAAGGTGCTGTCTGATTTCCGTGAAGAAAAACTTGTTCTGAAGGTTAGGGTTATTAAATTGTCGGCAATGTTTTCTGGAGCAGGTGTGTAGATTTCATGAGCAAACAGACTTTACTATAAAGAATGGTATGAGAAACAGTGGAAGCAAACACTCAAGCCCTTCTTCTGGCACATGTCAACAGGAGACCAAGGAGTAACATAGCTCAAAGGTCCTTGCTTCAGGATGGGAGTAAAGATGAAAGCAAGGGAGGAGATTATGGATGAAGCGAGGACCCAGGGGGAAGTTTGGTGAACCTGGAGGGAAGTTGGCCCTGAGAATAAGAGGGCAGAGCAGAAGAACACAGTAAAGTAAGGGACCAGGGAGTCTGAGATGGCGTGCAGAGCAAAGAGAGCGCCCTGTTCTCAAGAGCAAGTTCAAAGAGATGGAGAGAATTTCAGCCATTTCAGCTTGGAGTCCTCAGAGCTAAGAGATGAGAGATAGCTTTCATCAGTGAAATAACTGCTAGTGGTGTCTCCTTTGTGTTCAGACATCTAAGACAAAACGAGTTGACACGCGCCGGGGAGAGAGCATCACAAGCAGGCTAGTGAAAATGGAAAGCGGAAAAAATGAGTTTAGTCTTCCACAGATTAAACTGAACCACCACTTAGCCAGCACTTAGCCAGCTCGGAGTGTTAGACCACATTCTGAGAGTACTGACTCTAGAATACAAGGGAGAGATCAAGGGACAAAAGGCAATGATCCGAGGCATGTGCTCTGAAGAAGGAACAAAATGGGGAGCGAACATTAGCCTCGCGGAGGGTACAGCAGTATACTGCCTCAGGTGCCTACCCTGTGTAAGGACGGGCGCTCTTATTTGTTGTTAGCTGAATTAATCCATTTTAACAAGGGAAAGTGCACAGTCTACATCCAGGAAGAGGTGGAGAGTGGCCCCAGGCTATAGCCAGTCTGGTTTGGAGAGCCATTGGAGACCCTCTCCTAGAGCTGACTTAAACAGTCGCCCTCCTTAGCTAGGCACTGACAGGACACAAAGTCATCTTTGAGGGAACCAATCTGAGCTCTGTGGCCTAGAGAGACACAGTGAGCCAGCTTCTGGTTGCTGATCTCCATGTTAAGGCTTCTGCACAATAGCAGTTGGAAATACCAATCCCAAGAACCACAGGCAAAGACTACCCAGGAAGTCTTGAGTCCTGAGAAAGCAATAAAACTTAATCTTTTTTTTTCAGAAAACCTGGATTTCTGTCACCTTCTCTGAGACCATGAGGGCTCAGTTGCCCCAGAAACTAAATTCTGAAAAGGAGACTAGGCAGGCAGATAGCTTAAACATGCCCTTCTCTGGGCACCACTGACTGATGGAGCAAAAGAAGTTAAGCCACCATCCTGGGCTGTGGCTGTCCTTATTGTTACCCAAAGCCGTGGCAACTTGACATTTCTCAGAGCTGAAACAGAAAGCTTGGCATCCTTTCCCCCCAATGCCCAGCTTTGTATTTCTCCATTTCCCTTTAAACTTTGCTGGTCAAGGCTAGCAAGACGACATGGTTCAGTGGGGAAAGTCGCTTGCCATCAAGCGTGGTGCCAGAGTTAGATCCCCACACCCCAGACCCCAGAGTCATCTCCCAACACACAAGCACACACATGTGTATTCAATAGATACTTTCTATTTAAAATTTGCCAACCAGTATGCATAAGAGTATATCTTATAATAATAATAATTTAATTTCCACTTCATTCTCTAAGAAACACTTTAAACATTAGTTGCTGTTTTCTTACTTTTCCCTCAAGGAAACGTTATGCCTTTTGCTTTGTGATTCTTTCCTTCTGGTAAAGATTCTGTGGCCCCTTTTAAAAAGCTGCTATCTTTCACAACCCTGACGTGTGCTATCGTTGATACTGTTATCTCATTGCGATTTGGTGTTGGCATTATTTATGGCATGTTTCCATGTACAGTAACAATATTGTAATCTCAGAATATTCAAAGGCACTCTCACATCTGTGCACATCATTTGAGTTTGTGGTTTTAGTCTAGAATGCTTTGCCAACTCTTATACAACCAACATAGCATTGCAGGTTTCCCTGAGCCTGGTATGACAACTCATCTACAATATTAATGTGTGGTATAGAATAAAACGGGTTTTAATTAGGCAGATGAGCATTTGGTTATTCTGGTATCAAATCCTAAGTCAAGCCCTGCATACATTAGGGATAAGTTCTCTATTTTATATCCTACTCTCCTAGCTTGCTTGTCCACTCATAAGCTAAGGACCTACTGACATGTTTATAAGGACTTTACGGTTAATGACATCTATTGAGGGAAATCCCTACTTCTTGTCCTTCATTACATTTGCTGGGTATTTTCTCTCTGGCTTTTATTCTCCTATTATCACTGTTTTTCAATTCCTACACTCCAAAAATTGTGCGATATTAATTAGACAATAAAAGGAACAGAAGGCCGTATGGGCTAGTATATATTTAGCCAACGTGCCGCTGTTATAGACATCTGGTAGGAGCCAGCTATAACACAGCTGACGATGAAGATATGGGGGACCATGAGTTAGCATTGAATATGCAGGAACACAGGGCAAACAGGCATGTAGTATGCCATACAAATATTCTTGGGTTAATGTCACTTTTGTGGGGTTTTGTATAATGTGGTCTTGAGGTCAGTGGCATATGCCTCTTCTTCCACCTCCTATCCTCACCAGTCATGCTATACAGGGCTGGACGTGTCCACATGGAGTCTGTGGGTCAGTCTCCATGTACACTTGCACCTGCCTGTGTGTGGCCTGTGTGTCAGGCTTTGCCTGAGAACATGCCACTGTCTGCTGGCGTTGGGGCCTGGGTGCTGGTGAAGTATATTTTATCTGCTTGTGACTCCTCTCAGTCTCTTCAACCTCCATGATGCTGACCTATTCCTGGTATCAAAGCTTTTATACACAACTTAAAACTTATTACTAACTTAAAATAGAGTGTTTATGACAGGGAAACTTGACCTTAATATATTTTTGCTTTGATTTCTGTTTATGTGAGACAGGGTCCTGTTACAGTGTAGAGATTGGCCTGACACTCACTGGGTAACCCAGACTCTTGACAGTTCTCTTGATTGGACTTCCTGAGAGCTGGAATTACAGGTGTGTGCCAGCACATCCAGCACTATAATCTATTAATAACTTCAGTAGCATTGTCAGAATCTTCTGGGTTTTCAAATAGAAAGTGGAACATCATGGGGCTGAGGGATAGCTCGGCAGTAGAGTGCTTGCTTAGGAAGCCTGAGGCCCCTAGCACTACAAATAAAATGCATAATAATCTAAAAGATGCTTTTATATCAAAGACTTGAAGCAGTTGATTTATTCCACAATGTCTCACCTTCACTCACCTTCCTGATTACAAGAAAGAATAGCACAGGTGCATTGCCCATTAGCTCTTGATCCTTTCTGTGTGGCAGCATCTCCCTGTGTAGCCCAGGTTGGACCTAAACTTATGATATTCCTGCCACATCATTCTGAGTGTTCAGATTACATCTTTTCTCTGGGCACCACACCTAGTGCAGCTTCCAGCTTTAACTGGGCTATGTTCACAGTTAGTGTAATATTTAGCATTAGTTTTCTGTTATTAACATCGCTTAACTATTGTGTCCGGGCCTCTGTAGCCACAGGGTTCTTTGGGGAGATTGCTATTAGGGAACACAGAGTTGATCAAAGGTTCTCAGCATTTGTTGGCAGACCTAAACTTTCTCTCTTGGTTTTGCTAGTATAATGGATGTTTAAGCATTTCAGTGGTGTTATGCTTTGGTTTAAAGGTAAGCAGTTCTCCATATCTGCTGCTTGGGTCCAGAAATCCTGACTAGGGGTGCAAGGGATTGAAGAAAGAACAGACACACATATAGAAAAGTTGGGGTATGCTTTCAGATGGAGCCACTCCTACTACCTTTGCCACCAGGAACCTCAGTGTGATTTTAGGTATAGCAAGGAGGTGGGGTGCTATGTCATCTCAGTAGGAGGTCTCTGTAGGCAAGCAATGGACTGTAAACATCCAGGAGGAGAAAGCTGAAGTTGCTAGTTTTCATACACAATGATCAAGCATCATTAAACTCTTGTGCTTGGACAGAGTGGAACGGCTTTGTATGGGGAATGCCTTTGCCAGTTTCCCACGGGTCAGTGGTCTTGGAATCATGACTGCGCCCATGTCAACAGCATACATTCACTCAGGACTTCACACATCCAGGGCTTCCTCCATTTCCAATAGCAATCATCACATACTATCCTTTGGATGCATCATTGGAACAGGCTGACTAGTGTTTACCACTTCTGCCTTTCAAATGCAGTTGTTTTCTGGTGGTGGTGGATAGATTGATTGCCACAGAAGACACTGGAAACATAATTAAAGGGCCAGCGTCAGGGAGTCCTCAGGAACTGAAGTGTTCGCAGCTGCATTTTATCCGAACTTTAAATAGCAAATAATTGCATTGCTTTCTGACCCACTGATTTCCAGACTTGGCTATGAATAAGAATCATCCAGGAAAGCTGGGGAAATGAAACAGAAAAGAACAGAGGCCCCGCCCTTGCATACTTCAGTGAGCCGAGGTCTCTGTGTTCTTCTCTGGCTTTCCAGGTGATTCTGACCCATGAAACAATTTGAGAACTATTGTTCTTAAATGTTTATAGAGCTCCTTGTTCATTTTGTGAAGCTGGAACAACTCTAATACCAAAACCTGATGAAACTAGAAGGCCAGGCTTTCTTTTTAAAGAGGGAAAAAAAAGATAAAAAGAACTATTTTCCTGTTTAAAACTTTTGAGCAGTATTATTCCATTGAAACTTCAACTAAAACCCAGATTCCTTTCTCTAGCCCAAACTGGGTTCCTTATGATGTAATACAGCATGTCATGTTCACTTGACCTCACCTTTTGATGCCACAGCTTCTCAGGAGCCAATCAGATGAGGTGAGCTTGGTCTGCATTATACTGCTTGCTCTTTGCCTCACCTGGAATCCCCTCCTTGGGATGAAGCTCCAAGGTAGACCCCAAGGACTCTCCTGCCACCCAGGCCACTGGGCAATGTTTTCAGACCTTATTTAAAGGGACCAGCATCAGCACAAGACACCCCCAAACCAAGTTCTCAGCACCAAGGAGATTTATTTGCCCCAGAGGGTCAAAGGGAAAAGAACAGAAGACAAAGACAGGAGATAGAGGATGAGGGAAAGGGGGAAGGGATATTTGTCCCAGAGGGACAAAACACTGCCTCTGGATAAAAGGAGACGGCTGTGACGCCTAGGCTAATGGCAGTTGATAAAGATAAAAAAGGTAAATCCCATATTAGATTGAAGTGTTTAATTTTGATTGGACAGGTTAATTAGGGCAGTCACAAGGCAACTTTAGATTGTTGGACTCAATACTTGGATATTTGGACCTTCATAGTCAGCCTCCAGAGGAAGAAGTGGCCAAATAAGGAAATCGACCTTGGTGACTAGCTTTAGGAATGTAATTAATGGTTTTTAGCAAAGCAGAGGGGATGGAGAAAGGGGCAAGGCCTGCCAGAGCCCTGGTTGCTACTCCTGGGCTGGCTAAGGGTCCTTCATCATTGCTACCTGCCGTTTTCTTATTTCATGTCCTTGCTTACATTTTATCATTCCTAAGCACACAATGTAACAGGCACAGCAGCAGGGAGCTCGCTTTCTTTACCATTAAACTCTAAGCATCCGCACAGGACTTGATTGCTAGAGGGAACTGATATCCTTATGAGTCTCGGGTGTCAGGGGGAGTCAACATGGTATGCTTTGAGCCCATCACCTAGAGCCTGGTATAAAATGAAAGCTTAGAACACAGCTCCCAGATAAGGAAATGAATGTTTGTTGATCTTTCCTTGGCTCAAAGAAGGATTCATAATAAAGAATTGTTGACTTAAATATTCCTTTTGAAGGTTGCGGAGAACTCAGAAGACTAGATAAGCCTGGCCTCATTAAGCAAGCTGTACAGGGAGGAGATTTCTAATCACATTCTACTGGAGGTGTGGCCACCCATAGAACCATGGCAAATCCTTTAGCAAAATGAGTTGGACATGGTCACCTGGTTCAGACCTCTGCCTTCAGACTGGCTCACCTTCATTATCCTTACTGTATAGATAAAGCTTATCAATAGCAGAAGAAAAAATGAACTTGAATTAAGAAAGAAAGATTAAGAGAGAATATATAGGAAAAAAGCCAGAGTGATTTCAGCAAATCACTCAGGAGACAGAGAAAAAAATAACCTGAAGAATCCCTATGGTAGAACTCAAAGCAAGGTCCTTAGTGTCTAGAGGTAAGAGGTGTAGGGGGTACGGGGTGCTGACACTGCCCAAAAGATTCCGGCTTTTTATATGCCGTGTGTTCCCGTAATGACTCACAAGATGAGGTAGCTGAGGGGTAGGGAGGGAGAAGTGAGTAGAGGCAGTGAGAACGCAGACAAGGACAACGGAGGAGCCACTCAGGAAAGAATGGCACGCTGGGTGGAGGGGATGAGTCACCGTTCTGTCTCCACCCTGAGTTTTGTCCACATCAGATGAGGACTAGAGAGGGCCAGTAATTTACCAACCCGCCACACACAGAGCGAAGGAGCAGGCAGGACACAGATCTGTCTTCCAGTCCAGCTGTCACCAACTGCCTGACTGACTTTGATTGCTGCCACCCCAGCGCGTTCTGCCACACAGAGATGGGAGGTTGGGAGCATCAGGTACCTGTGATGTGCACTCCCAAGTCTAAACAGTTCACTCTTCTCTCAAGTGAGAGCTGAAGGGTTCAAGGATGACATGGCTCAAAGGGATCCTTCTTTAAAAAAGTCAGTAATTCTTTTTTCAGAAAGTCTTCTGAAACGGAACTTTTTAGCATAAAAAATAATTTCAGCTCCCAGACTCCAAGGCCCACCGGGAAGAGGCTCATCCTTGTGCAGTTTCTGCTCTTAATTAATTTAAGCAACTGTCTATTGTCTCCAGAAAAAGCATCCTCTGGGAGAGAGTGGAAATTGATCTTTTTGAAGCATACTTTTTCTCCTCTAAGGAGCACATAGGCTTGATTCAGATGGATGACACCCGGACATACATAAACTGCTAGTGTCCACTGCTGTTGGAGGGTCATCATCATGTGAGGCAGGTGACAGAGGCAAAGAAAAGAAAGGAAAGTAGAAGCAGAGCAGGAGAGTGAGCCCAGAGTCTGCTCCTGAGGGCTCGGTCCATGCTAGGGTGTGCTCTCCTCCTCCCAGAGAAAGCGCGTCAAAGTGCAGAGCCGTCCTTAACCTGTGGGCCACGGCCTTCAGAAAACACGTATTTCCAATGGTCTTAGGAAGACACCACTGAGCAGCAAAATTACAATTATGAAGTAGCAATTATGAAAATAAATTTATGGTTGGGGGTTCCTAAGACCATCGGAAATCTGTTTCCCAGTGGATTGAGAACTGCTGGTATGGGAGCTCAGAACCACAGCTTGAGACAAACAGAGGGCCTCGGCAAAACTGTACTGGACTTCAGTAACAGATCTTTGAAAGAGGGAATAAAAGAGGCGGGAGGGGAGGAGGGAGGGAAGGAGGGAAGGAGGAGGAAGGGACTGTGCAGCAGCCTTATAAGCAAAAGAAATGGTAATCCTGGGGAATCGTTTCTTCTCTGAACACGACAGGAGCCTTTCATTAAAAATAATTTTTCAAGGCTGGAGAGATGGCTCAGTGGTTAAGAGCTCTGGCTGCTTTTCCACAGGACCCAGTTTCAATTCTCTGTACCCACAAGGCAGCTCAGTAATGAAGATTCCTTTGCTGCCTCGGGAACCTGCTTTTCTTGTCTTCCATGCTGGGTCTCTAGAAACACTGCAGATCTTTGGTGCCAGATTGGGAACCACTGGGGCACAAGCCTCAAGGACTGAGAGAGTAGAATTGTCAGGCTCTCAAGCAGATGCACCAGGGCTGGACTAGTTCAGCCATACTGCACAAGTCTATTTACAACACACTCAATAGAGATAGATAGATGGTAGACAGACCTTCAGACAGATGGACAGATGGATAGGTAGAAAGACAATGAATAATACACGCATAGGTAGATAGATAAATGATAGATATAGACATGATAGATAGATAGATGGATGGATGTGTAGGTGGGTGGGTGAGTGGGTGGATAGATCGATCGATTGATATATAAATGATAAATACATGTGGATAGATAATAGATATATGATAGCTAATAGAGATAGGTAGACAGATAATAAGTGATAAATAGATGAATAGATAGATGATAGATAGATAGATAGATAGACAGACAGACAGACAGACAGACAGATACAGACAGATAGACAGCCTCTAGAGAACCCTGAGTAAAGCACTTTCCATTTGCTTTTTCGTCTTCTATTTTATCTCTGTTGCTCTAGCACTAGAAGACTGCTCATCTTATTTCTCTCCCACTCTTACCCTTTAGTAGCTAATGACTTCGTGAGCATCATGCTGTCCTTGTCCATTTATTTCCTAAAATTATTGGAGTTCAGTGATTTTTTTTTCATTTTGATTTTATTATTTCTATGAGTGTTTGCCTTCATGTATGTCTGTACACTATGTGTGTGCCTGGTACCCTAAGAGGCAGGAGAAGACTCCAAATACCCTGTAATCGTAGTGACAGGGGGTATGAGCCACTGTGTGGGTGCTAGAAATTGAACCAGGATCCCCTGAAAGATCAGCCAGTGCTCTAACTGCCGAGCAAACCCTGCAAGCCCTGAAGAGTGTTTTTCGTTGGCTACTCCTGTGCCTTCATCATAGGCCTATGCATCATTTTTCCTTGCTTCCAAAGAGAGCAGTTGGCTCTCAGAATAATGGTAGAGATTGAGCCCAGCACCCTGAGTATGTGGACAGCTGACTTCTACCCAAGCTCAGTCGGAAGTAACAGCATCTCAGCCCCATTGCAACCTAGGGCCACTTGAGCATTGTAATTACATTGGCTGAAAGAATATGGGTGGTTAAACAAATCCATCTCCCAAAACTGAATTCCAGTGTGCCATCACCAGCGCAGAGACAAGAAATGTGGGCACTCAGGACAATATGAGACCTCTGAAAATTAGTAATGCCACAGTAATGGACTTGACTTCTCCTCATTACTTATGGTGAAGGGTAAGAAAAGAATGTGAAGGCAGAATTTCTAATAAAAGGAACTAGAAATTAATATTTAGGAAATCCTCAGCCTTTTTATATATAAGTTTGTGATAAAGCATGGTTGGTAGTGATAAGTCAGTGGCTTGGAGAACTTTTGGCAAGGAGAGGCTCTCAGGTGGACCCACATTCTTCATCATGCACTCCACTGGGACATTTTCAAGTTTAAATTGAAGGGTTTGAAGAAGAGAAGAAATACAGAAGATTTTTCATGTCAGACAACACAGATCTCCTTCATCTACAGAAATACTCTCTGTTCTTCAAGATAGGAAGGATTCTCTGAGGCAACATGAAGGGCAACCTAGCCACCTTCTTTGGTATGCAGGAGGTGAGAAGACATCAGCCCCCTTGTAATAGTCTCTGCCCAAAGTCACAGACTCCAAGTTGCAACAGTCTTGGGAGCTTGAACCAAGCTAAATCCTAGGCACTGGACATTTGCCTGCCAGAGCTTTGGGAGATGAATTGCCTCAGTGGGCCTGAAAGAGAATTGTTTCCAAGACACAAAGTTTAATGCCTTTACCCTAGTAGAGTCCAGGCTGACTTAGGGCCAACCACAGCTTCCTGCTTCTTTCTCAACCATTTCTTCTTTTGGACTGAAAATGTCAGTCATACCTCTGTTTCCATCATTGCCTTTGGGAAGCACATCGCCAGTTTGGTTTCACAAACTCACAGCCAAAGAGCTATTTGGCCTCTGGATTGTGTGCTTTGAGTCTCACTCATAGCTGATGGAGGTGGTATTTAGATAAGAATTTGGATTTTAGATCTCAGAGCTGATAGAGGAACATGATGAGATTGGCAGAACTGTTGGAACATAATGAATATGTTGGGGGGGGGCAAGGAGGATATCGACTTGGGGTTGGGAGAGTATATTATTGAATAAATATTTATGTGCTCCCAATTATGTATGTTTACTTCTAATATTGAATATGTTCATATTTGAAGGTAGAGTCTTGGAAGTCAGTTAACACATGACAAAGAAGCCCTAAAATGGGACTAAGATCTTTAGAGGAAGCAACAGGAGAAACTTCATTCTCCCTAGTCTTTCATGACGACTCAGAGCTCTGAAGCCTCAGAGAGAATTCTCAAGAGAACCCAAGCATCTTAGCACCTGAATCCTAGATTTCCAGGGAACTAAATTTCTATTGTTTATAAACTACTTAGTCTCTGTTACTTTGTGATAGCAGCACAAACCTCCACAAACCATATAGCAAAGGAAAAAATTCTACTGCAAGGAACATCACTGCAGCTCCCAGATACAAATCCATGCTCCCATCATATGGATAATTACAGCAGAACTCCTGAGTGCCTACTCATTATCGTTATTTTGTTATTATTCAAATAATATATGAATGCAAGCACTTGTTAAACATTAAGACAATATTAAAAAATTACTGTAAGTCTTCTTTATAACCTCTGCTACTCCAGTCCAGGCCTCAGGGGAGAACCCACCAGCTTGAGAGTATCCATTGTGCTTTCCTGTGTTATATATAGGCACCCAGAATCAGAAAGCTTTGAGGGTTTTGTTTTTCTGTCAGTGGGAACTCACAAATGATAATGCTCTATTTTATTTTTATGCTTAATACAATTATTGTGAGATCTTCTCCTGTCAGGAAACACAGATCTTTAGTTTTAATGGATTTATAGTCTTTCGTGGTATAATTGGGCCATGTATTGCCTTACCCTGCTGATAAATATTTAGGGTTTTATCTTTCCAGTGTTTTATTCATAAGCAATACCGCAATAGAAACTTCTGTAAATGTTTCAGAATTTACATATGCAAATGTTTTCCTTGGGGCAAATAAAGAGAGCGGGATTGCTGGATTCAAAGTACATGCACATTTTAAATTCAAGTAGAAATCACAGGCGACACATAGAATCCTAGCCTTTAGGACTCTGAGGCAGAAAGATCATGAGTTCAAAGACTGTTTGAGCTATTTAAGAAGACTCTTTCTCAGAATCCAAAAGGAAAGATTTAAAGAAAGAAATTATGAACTTTCCCTCCAAAAACCCAGTTCGTATTCCCACTAACAATAAGAACGCAACTCTAACACTCTCCCGAAGACTTGACAATGTTGATACTCTTTTTTCTCATATGCTTTCTTTTTAACAATCTGATTTAATTCTCATTTTCATGATTACCAGAAGCCTTGAGCCCCACTCTTTCTTGCCTCCTTTTCTTTTATCAGAACTTCTGAATACAATTTGCAAAAGCAGAGACATTTTCTGGGTGACAGTACCGGGTGGCATCTTAGTCCCTTCATATTCATGACCTCATTGAGTCCCTCAACTTCTCGCCAAAGCATTCATTTTTACTTCCCATCTTGTAATTAGAGAAACTGAAACCCAGAAAGATGAAGTAAATCCTCAAGTCCATGGAGATCATAGGCCAATGGAAAATAAGAGTCCAGGCAGGTCTGACTCCAGTCCACTTTGGCACTCCCAGATCTTGGTGGCGTGCCTTTTCCATGCACGATGCTCCAGAAGGTCTCAAAATCATTCACACCACACCAACTCCAGGCCTGAGGGAGGATTTGGAGCAGATAATCAGCGGAGGGGCATCTGTCTCCATAACCACCAACATATAGCTCTCCAAACCCTTTCTCCTCTGCTGCACTCGGAAACACAAGGCAGATCTTTAGGGAGGCAGGGCAAGGTTTCTTTGGACACTGTCAGCCTTGACTTGAAATTTAGAACCTGACTCAAAGTTAGCGAGCAAAGCAAGATCCAGAAGATGTAGAAGCTGCCAATTGTCCAAAAGAATACTTCTGAAAGATGCCTACAGGCTGGGCATGCAAGGAAAGTTCTAGAAGGAGGAGGACTCAAGGAGGGCAGGGAACAGAATGACTCATGGGTAGGGGTATGGGAAAGAAGCACATTTTCTTGGTTAATGCTTGGTGTGGGAGGGCCCGGTCCACTGAGGGTGTCACCACCCTACGGCAGGTGGTCCCAGGTATATAAGGAAGGAGGCTTGGCAAGCCATAGGGAGCAAACCAGTAGACGTCATTCTTCCGTGCCCTCTGCTTCATTCAGTTCCTGTCTCACCTGCTTTAGATGACTGGTGGTGGTGTGGAAATGTAAGAGAAAAAGACCTTTTCTTCCATGGAGTCTACCACAGAAAGAGAACGGGCTAGCACAGAACTCCCTCCTCTTCTTTCAGGAACCATGAAGTCCTGATCCAGGACCTGGGGAAACAGGCTTGTAATCTCAGCTACTTGGGAGGTTGAGGAAGGATGCCTTGGCTATAGGGGGAGTCCAAGATCAGGCTATCAATTTTGTGAGATTCTTGAAATAAAACAAGTTAAGAAAGAGAATGAGAAGGGAGACATAACTCAGTCACGGGCATGTTCCTAGCATGCTTCAGCCGAAGTTCACGTCTCAGTACCACTACATGAATTAATTTCGGCTCCTGACCCTGCTCAGGTCTTGCATTCAAGGAAACCCACAAGGCAGAGCAAGGCGTTTCTGGAGACGCGGGCAGGATTCAGGTCTTAGTCTTCTGTGCATCGTCTCATCTCCAGCCTGTCTCCACCCCGAGCGCTCTACAGTTTACGCAATAGTTCTCTGGCCAGAGATTGGTACCATTCATCTAAAAACCTGAAAATTTTACCTCTCAAGGGGTCTTCTACTGGGAGGGGGACAAAATGACAAAATTTAAATCAAGTGGACAATTATGTGGAATTGGGGGTGAAACATATATAACAGAACACCTAAAGCAGAGACACATAGTAAATACCATAAAATCCAAAAAGCCACATAGCCCTCCTGTCTCTGATTATCTACTTGAAACGCCATAATCTTCCTTCCAGTCTGTGGGACTGTGCTTTTATCATCTTCTGACATTAAAATGATTTGTTAGATTTATTTTTTGTGTAAACAGTCAATGAATACCTCTGTCTTTCTTCTAAAGGGGTTGACTAAAACTTAGTTTTAAATAGTGGTGTTTGTAATGGTGAAACCATGGGGAATCTATGAGCAGATGCACCTGCAGTCTGTAGGACTGTTAGAACAACAGCCCTTCCAGCAACTGGGGCTGGGGCCCAGCTTTGGCTGAAATATGCACAGCGGTGTAAGCGTCTGAGATTTCCCACTTCACATGGGTCTCGTAAAGCAACCAAAGTGTGACAAATGGTTATGAAGCAAATAGCTTAGACATGCATGTGAATGGCATCAGTTATTTTCTTAGGTAGGGAGAATTCCACTGGCCTTATTAGCGGAGAAGCAAGCATGTCAATTAAACCATGAATACCTCATTATTGAAATATATACTGAAGATAGTGAAGTCTCCTTTGGCCAATCTCAAAAGATCCATAACCACCCCACTTGCCTGGCTTGAGAAAAATATGAGGATGCCAGATTGCAAGGACAGCCTGTTCCTCAACAGCTCCACATTCAGAAGCTTGCAGCTTCCTTAGGCAAAGTCAACAGAGAGACCAGGTCCTGTGAACAAATCCTAAGAACTCACTCCACAGCTCAACTTCCTTGACCTCATAGTAAACCCTCTACTCTGGCTCTAGAATCAATCCAGAATCAATGAAACAGACATCTGTAACAGCAACTGACCTTGTGTGACTACAGGCACCATGGGAGCAGGTAGATCTAAATTCTCACACAGCCCCTGACCTTTATTAGACTGCTGTCTTTTCATAAGTCACTTGCTTAAGCCTGAGATTTAGTCTCCCAGAATGATGACCAAGGGGGTAAATGCACTTATCTACAAGCACACCCACACGCACACGCACTAAATTAAAGCTTTAAAATTCAAAGAGAAATTTTGTTTCCTAATCTGAAAAATGGAACTCATCACGCGATGCTCGGAGGCCATCATAAAGATGCTGACTACCCACCTCACTGCGGTGGGGGAGGAGTACACAAGGGGAGGTAACTACGCAGGCAGCCCTCTGCCTCCAGTCATCCTAGAAATGATGGTCCAGCATCCCCACAGACGTAAGCCAGCGGGGAATTGAAAGAAATAATTGCAGGCAATTTTTCACAGACGAATCTATGCGGGCCAAAGAAGACTTAGGACTTCTGGAAATTCCCAGACTCGTGACTTCAGATCCGATCCCAGAAGTCCAGGTGGCGAGGGGTGGAGACTACTCAGTAGTCTGTGCACAGGCCAGGATCCCTAAGATAAGCATTGAGGGAATCAGAAGGATTTCCAGGAAGCTGAACTTTATAGAGTCCAATGAACCCCAGAGTTCTCTCTTTAGCCCTTTAAAAACTCACTGGCCTCTTCTGAGCGGTGAGGGGCGGAATAACCCAGTCCCTGAGTCAAAGCAAGTTCTCCTCTAGGTCAACGGTTCTCCACCTTCCTAGTGCTGTGACCCTTTAATACAGATCCTCATGTCGCGGTGACCCCCAACCATAAAATTATTTTCATTGCTACTTTATAACTGCAATTTTGCTACTATTAGAAATCATAATATAAATATCTGTTTTCCAATGGTCTTAGGTGACTTCCCCCCACCACCCCAACAAGAACTCGTTACGCACAGGTTGAGAAACACTGCATAGTCCCCGGAGATTGTGGGAGTTCACAGGGCATCCCTGGAGGCTGGTGATTCCCTGACTCCTGGCTTCTTTCCCTCTGCCTGGAGCTCTACTAAAGGTGAAGAGGTGAAGAGGTGTCTGCACTTAATGAGAAACAAATTAGCTGACAGCTCAACTCTTGTCACAGGTCACTCGGGTGGTGATGTGACTGATGAGTCTTCAAAAGGGTGATCCATCTTCTCAGTCTCAGAAGGGAAAGGCAGATCCTGAGAGAGGAGGCTGAAGCAAGGGTAGAATCAGGAAGGGATTAACCTGCACTGACCCTGTTCAAGTGGTCTCAGAAGTCCCATAGGGCTTGGAGTTCCCCCAAGGAGGAGGATGGTAATGGGCAAAGGAATTCTCTCTCTCTCTCTCTCTCTCTCTCTCTCTCTCTCTCTCTCTCTCTCTCTCTCTCCCTCCCTCCCTCTCTCTCTCTCCCTCTCCCTCTCTCTCTGTCTCCCTCCCTCCTTCCCTCCTTTCCTACCTCTACCCTGTGCTATGTGAGCATACTTGCTACCAGCCCGACTGTTCCACTGTAAAGTGTGAAACACATCTCATCTGATTCTTCCCACCATCCAACAAGGAACATACTGATATAGGTGGGAAAACAGGCTCGAAAGTGACCATGACTCTCCCTCCATCAAGTACAGCATGATTCACTTCAGAAAGGGGCACGCTCTGGTTCCCACGGGGCTTTGGAGAGTTTTAAATGTGTGCATATGGAAATGAACATACATGACCCATCCCAAACCCTGAGAAGGTAGGATAAACATCCAGAGTTTTGGAGAAGGATGCTGAGAAAATCTGACTGGAAAAACACCCAGGGTGGTCTTGCACTACTAAGTGACAGAACACTTGGCACCAGCAAGTCCAGTCTCCTGCAAACTAATCAGGCAGGCTTCAATAGTGAACCACTGGCCTGCTGGAAGTCACCCTCAGGCATCCCTTATCCCAGCTCTTGCAGTTGACAGTAGATGGAAGGCTCCAGAACACGTGGCCCAAGCCCTTTCCTTTAGCAGATGCGGTACCTACCACCCTGAAGTTACTAGTGAACTCAAGGTGATATGTATGTTTCAAAGTCGCATATCCCTGTGAGTGAGTAAAGTTGGTCAGAGGCCGAAACAGCCTAGCTGACCACATGCAGCAGGGACAGCCAGAGCTGGGGTCCACTCAGGACAGAACTTTGGTGTTCTCCGTCTGCTCAGCAGATGAATGGCTAAGTCCTGAGCAAAGGGGAAATACTCCTTCCCAAGTCTAGTTGCTCAGCGGGAGTTTCCACGCGACTCCATAACAATGCAGGCACATCTGGGATGCTATTCAGTGAGACCCACAAACTGTCTCACTTTCATGGGCTCTGCCTGGACCTAGACCCCTGTTTCCCTCCTCTGACATTGATGGAAACAATACTTGAGACAACTAGGCCATCTTTAGGCTCCAGAGTGCCTTCCACCACCGACTTCAGAGCAGTGAAAGGGAGGTGAGAAATAAAGGTGATTTGTACCGGGCTTCACGTTTCGTGGTTTGCTTTAAACACAGGCAATGTTTAATAGCACGAGCCACGTCTAAATCTTCCTGATATTTCTGGAGCTGGAGACTGCTGGAGGCTTCACATAAAAACTTAGTCCAAATTGGTTTCCTTTGTAGGAAAAGGAACGGCGGGGAAGAGGTGAACCTGGGAGGCGGTGGCCTTCCCTCCGCTCTTTTCTGACTATAAATGTATAATTGCTATCCTTGGAGGCTAGAAAATGCCAAGGGATTTGAACCAAAGAAATGACAGTGTCACTGCTGGCTGGAGATGAATGCTGGGGCAATAATGACCATAATTTAGTTGAGTTTCCATTTATTATTACACAGGTTGTTAATTGGAATAGAGAGGAGAAAATCGCTGGGAGAAACAAAATTACTCCAGGAAACTGGGAAGTGAGTGAATGGCCAGCCATGAGGTGAAAATGACCACCAGCTAAAAAGAGGGGGAGAGGGAGCAAAGTAGCCGAGCATTCAAAGCAAGCCTCGGGCTATGCACCTGTTTGAGTGCCTCCTGAAGAGGCAAGGCCCAGACTCCAAGTCCCGGGGAATTCACAACAGGTGAGGAGTTTGACTGGCTGCAAAGCCACTAGGCCCTTCCTTAGGAGAGACCCTTCCAGCCCAGGGCTAGGGGAAGCCAGATTCTCAAGGGTGCCCTGACTTCTGCACAGCAGGGGTTGAGCATAATGAAGGCTATTCTGGAATCTTCCACCACCAAGCGATAATTAAATTTGGCATAGTCCACGACTTAAATCAGAAAGTAGTCTTGAGCTTTTAAAGGCTGGCTAGTAGGTATTCCAGACTTGGAGGGCAGCAGGGTATCTGGGGCTGTGAATCAATTTCACCGCGGCAGGAGGAAGTCAGCTATGGGCAATGCATGCACAAAGAAGTCGGGCTGTTGGCTTATGAAAACAGGCAGCAGCTGCATTTCGTCTCTGGACCCACCCTAACTTGCCAACCTCTGCTTTAAAGTATAATAGCAAGCCCTCTCTCTCCGCATCCTCTATTTGCACATCTTCCATGTTGGTTTCATTACTGTTTGATCTCAGTAACATGTGAGGAAGACAGTTAGTAGGGGAGCCCCAGTCGACTTTGACAAAGAATTCAGACTGGGCTCCCGAAACCTGAGTGTCTTATCCAATACCCCACAATTTGTGGACAAGCAAAATCCAGGGCGGGATATCCTTGTGTCTTGGGCTTCTACATATCTGACAATCGGACTCTTGAGCCTGCACTCTACCTGCCAAGGGAGCTTCCTTGGACATGAGTGTCAATGTCTGACTCCAGCTTCTTACTTGGCTATCACAGGAAGCATCCTCCCAGAATTCTGTGTCCTCTGACTGAACAGCTGCACACACTGAAATCAGTTCAGATTTCTGCCATGTCCAACTCTGCTAGAAAAAAAAAAAACAAAACCTCTTCAAGATCTCCTGTTGGCCTGCAGAGACCATAGTCTCTCCTGAGTCCCAAGCCCGGCCCCAAGTCCACATTCACACCAGGATTTCTACTAGGACCCCAGGGAGATGGGAAAGACTTACAAAATCCTCAGGAACTATGGAAACCCAGGTTGTAAATCTGGCTCAGCCAGGCCCTGGTGGCCCTCTACTGGCCAGAAGAGTCTTCCCTGCTCAGCTCAGTTGGGCCATGTGGACAGTGCCCCTGGCTCTGCCCCACGCTAGGCTGCAGGACACCTGGGTTTTCAGAAGCCCTACAGTGTCTTATCTGCCTCTGTGTCCTCTCTGTAAACTTGAGCTAATCAGGCAGAAATCCCCCCTTTCCTTTCTGTCCACACAAAGTGACCGCTTCCTGCTACAGAGCACAGAAACAATGAAGGTCGGTTGACTGACCGAACAACTGAATGGAATTCTTTTAGTAGTGATTTTGGAAATATGGGGATTTTCTTATAATACATATATATTAGTTTTCTTAACTTTTGTTACAAATATCGAATAAAAGCAACTTTAACAAGGAAGGGTTTGGAAGGGCTCACGGTTTGGGGGTGCAATCTGTCATGGTGGGGAACGCAAGGCATCAAGAGCTTGAGGCAGCTGATCCCACTGTGATTGCGAATTCCTGTAGTCAGGAAGCAGAGAAATACAAATGCTCGTCTTTCTTGATGCTTTTCATATAGACTGGGACCTCAGCCCATGGGACAGTGACAATCACCTTCAGGATGGGTCTCCTCATCGCAATGAACACAATCCGCAGATCCCTCATAGAGACAGTGAAAGCCCTGTCTCCTGGGAGGTTCTAGATCTTATCGACTTGACAATCAAGATTAACCCTCACGGGAGGCTTAGACTGAGGAAAGGATAAAAGCATCGGCTATGACACAGAAATCAAACTAGTCCCCGGTGTGTGCTGACCCGGAAGAAGTAGTGTTCCTCATTATCGAGTTTCCAGATGACAGAATCAGCATGCCCTAAGACCACCTGTTCACGTGCTGACACTGCATGGGCCTGGGGAGGGGCAGTCCTTTACATGACTGAATTCCCTCCAACTGATGAAGAGCCGGTGACAGCTGACTTAACAATAAACTCCCAGCCCAGAATCCCCACAGCCAACTATTTCAGCTATGTTCAAGCCTATTGACATTGCACATTCAGAAGAATAACAGCAAGGCTCTATTAATGAGGGTTTCCATGAGTCAAAAACATAAAGGCAAACCACAGCACAGCATACTGACAAGGGGCTCCACAGAGAGAAGCATATGGAGAGGAGCAAGGTTATTTCCTAATGCAGCCAGGAAAGATAAAAAAAAAAAAACCTCAGAGTTGGATTCAGGAGGCTTGTTCTAATTCAGAGGTCGGTCAGCCATTTACTTACTAAGACTCATTTTTCTTACCTATGCAATGGGTGTGGTCATCTTTGAGATATATATTGTTTGAGATATATATCCGTCTCAGTTGGGTTACTATTCTGGGATGAAACACCATGACCGAAAATAAGTTCAGGAGGAAAGGGCTTTGCACTTCCACATCTATAGTCCACCACTGAAGGAAGTTGGGACAGGAACTCAGACAGGGCAAGAAGCTGGAGGCAGGAACTGAGGCAGAGACCATGGAGGGTGATTGTTCAGTCTTCTTTTTTATAGAACTCAGGACCACCAGCTCAGGGATAGCATCACCCACAATGAGCTGGGTCGCACCCCACTGGAATCACTAAGAAAATGTCCCACAGGCTTGCCTACAGCCCAATCTTAGGGTTCCCTCTGATGATTCTAGCCTGTGTCGAGTTGACATAAAATTAGCTAGCACTCTTGACCCCTTGTCAACTTAACACACAACACTTTTTAAGACATAACCTTTCCCCTTTATTGGTTCATCTCCATGATCTCAGATTTTAAAATGTCACAAAAAGAAAAAAATATTACAAACTTACATGTCCCATAGTTTTTACCAAGTCAAACATTTTCAACATTCAAGCTCCCTAAAATTCTAAAGTCTCAATTTAAGATCTAAAACCTCTTTTAAAAGTTCAAAGCCTCTCAAGTTTAGGCTCCTAAAAAATAAAATGTTAAACTAAGTTAAAGAGTTTCTCCCTTCAAGAGGAGAGAACCAGGGTGCAGACACAATCTGAACCATGCAAACTCCAACAGTGTAAATAACTCAGTGTCCAATGTCTGGGATTCACTCACCATCTTCTGGGCTCCCCCCAAGGGGCGTGAATCATTTTTCCCGCTCCACCCTCTGCAGCACACACTCCTTGTCTTCCGGGCTCCAGCTGGCTCCACAGCTGCTGCTGTTCCTGGCAGTCCTCCCCGGTGCCACAGTCTTCAGAAAGCTGGAGTCTTCAGCGGCAGCTGGGCTGCACTTTCACCGACTGCCTCTCCTGGGCCTCTTGCAGTGCCAAGCCTCAGCTGCTCTCCGTGACCTCTTCATGAGTTTCAAAGCAGCCTCATCTAGGTGACTCTTACACTACCAAGTTTGGCTGCCAGCAGGAGGTATAATGTTTGCCACCTCTGGAGCACAGCTTTTGTGTGCTTACCCTGAGGAAACACTTCTCAGATGACTCCATCTCAACGATGCCCGTCTCTCCTTAAACACAGCCGCTTCTTCAGCTCCAGCTGATGGGCATCCATCAAGTAAAACATAGATTTTACTTTAGTGTTTCTGGTCTCTTGTTAATCACAGCTGTCTCTTCATCACAAGCTGACTAGAGACCACAGATTCTTCTCACAAACGGGCCTGGCAGAATCTTTGCTTCCCTCTGCAGCTTCACGAGTCAGGCCTCTATCATCTGCACGACTTTCAACATTCTTATCCTCCAAGTTCCAACTGAACTCTCAACACTCGATGGCTCTTGTAGCCCAAAGTTTCAAAGCCCTGCTAGGATCCTCCCCAAATCACGGTCAGGCCTGTCACAGCAACACCCCACTATGCACGTACCAACTTGTCTTAGTTAGGGTTTCTGTTACTAGGATGAGACGCCCTGACCAAAAGCAAGCCAGGGAAGAAACGGTTTATCGGGCTTACACTTCCACACTGTAGTCCATCACTGAAGGAAGGCCGGAGAGGAACTCAAGCAGTGCAGGAACACAAAGACAGGAGCTGCTGCAGAGGCCCTGGAGGGTGCTACTTACTGGCTTGCTCCCCATGGCTTACTCAGTTCCGTGTTACAGATCCCTGGACAAGTTTTCCAGGGGTGGCCCCAACCACAATGGGCTGGACCTTCTGCCATCCATCACTGATTCAAAAAATGCCCTACAGTCTTGCCTGCCGCCCAACCTTATGGAGGCATTTTCTCTACTGAGGTTCTCTCCTCTCTGATGACTCTAGCCTGTGTCAAATGAACCTGAAATTAGCCAGCACGCTGTCTTTCACACTTTTGTCCAACCCTGCAGTCACATTTCACTGGAGGATAGTTTGTTCTCCCCCACGCAGAAACAATGCTTGAAGCATGAAGCCTTCTATTTGGAATGAAATACAAATGGATTTGCTAGCACCAAGGCAATACTCGGAAAAGGCTGACACGTAGCAATGAAATGTCATATGCTAATAGGAGCTCCCTGAGGGACAGTGTATCGAAATCAGATGTCAAAGGAAAGGGCCTATTCTGCACAATTAGCAAAGACTGATCAATTTCTAAATATTATCTTCTCCCAAAGTAAATATCAGAATCTCAATCATGTATTTTCCAAAATTCCTGGAGCATTCAAATTAGACAAATCAATCCAGGGAGTTCTAATTGACTGCCAACATTATGTTGGGCCCTGCGTTGGGAGCTAAAAATACCATATGTTACGATCCTGAGCTCATGGACCAACAAGCAGTGATTGAGAAAATAAAGCACTCCCAGTGTGTGAGAGACGCTAATGCCAAGTCTGAGCACAGCACTGAGGTAGCAGAGAGGAAGGCCATTCTTAGTCCCTTGTGCAAAATTTCCAACACCCCCTCCCCAGTGGCAAGCTGGACAAGGTGCAATCGAAATGGCCTGGAGAGATTTTACGTTGTTATCTGAAACCGTGCCCAGCTGCCTCGCTCATCCCTCTCCACTCAGAAATGCCTTTCCCAACTTGGAATACAAGGTCCTGAACCCTGCCCCCTTCCATGGCTGGGCTTCACGTCCAAGGGTTTTTCCATCCCTCCAAGATGGGGTCTCCTACACAAATTTTTATCGCTATGATAAAGATGACGACCAAACGGAGCTTGGAGAGGAAAGAGTTTATTTCATCTCACATGTCCCTGTCCCTGTCTTTCATGAAGGACAATCAGGAGAGAACTTGGGGACCTACATGGAGGCAGGAACTAATGGAGAAGCCATTGAGGGGTGCTTCCTACTGGCTTGCTCCTCCTGACTGCTATTTTTATACAACCCAAGGGTAGCACCACCCACACTGGGCAGAGACCTCCCATATCAATGGGAAAATACCCCATAGACCTTGCTACAGGACAATGTGATAGAGGCATTTTCTCTGTTGAGGCTCCCCTTTCCAGATGAGTCTAACGTGTCACGGTGAAAAATAAAACGGCAAACAAACAAAAACAAACCCAAGATGCTAGAGAAGGAAATATGAGCTATTTCTTCAAGGTCTATTCTGAGACTGACTTCATCTTGCACTGTGTCATCTGCTTTAGCTCAGGAAGGCCTCAGGGAGGCGCTCTAAGGCATGTGACATTGATATGGTTACAGAGGCCCTGCAGCTTAGAAATTACTTTGCCAGCGCAGCTCCTCTAGCAAATCACAGACATTCTGCCCCAAAGCCCAAATCTTTGCACGCTCCACAGGAGCTCACACGGCAAGCCCTACTCAGAGGGAGATGCAGGCTCAGCGACACAGAGATAGGCATGTGGTCCCAGTGGGAGTGGAGATGGGGATTGTTTCCTGATAAACTAGTAAATAAAAAATGTATATAGTTAGGGTGCCCATCATGATGAAATCATCGCCATGACCAAGTTAGTAAGCACATCCCCTGCCTCGTAGGTCACCTCTTTGTGTATGTGCTAGGACATTAAGTTATAAATTGGTAAATTTCACGTTCGCAACACTGCATCATACCCGCAATCACTATACTGTAACTGATATCCCCAAAACATATTCATCCTACAAGTGAGAGTTTGCATTTGGCCACATCTCTCCTTTTCCAACCACTCACATCTCAGCCCTTAGATAACCACAAATTCTGAAATTTATTTATCTTATTTGTGAAATTATATTGTTGGCCTTTCTCTGCCTGGCTTATTTTGCTTGGTTGAAGGTTATCTTCAAGTATCACATATACTAACAATCTCCTGAACCAAATGTAAGCTTGACTCCTCTGGGTCCACCTCTAGACCCGGGCCCCAAGCTTAATGAAGCCTATGCTACCCTACCCTAGAGGACAGCTCATCCTTGATGTCTGATCCAATTTCCCCTCCTCCATTCCGATGTTTAAATCTTGTGAACCTTCTCAGGCCCATTCAGTGAGAACACACATACCTTGTACATCACTTTTCTGTTAATAACTTCCCATGCATAATAGTCTCAAAGTCAGTGCCATTTGGACGGGTTCCAGAACCATTTTCTTTACCGTAGGCCCCCGTGTTTCTGCATCTACGTAGCTGTGCACATGTGTGCACATATAGTCACATATCAAAATAAGCAGATGCTGAGAATACAATGTCCTAGTCTAATCCAGCCACACAAGTGTCACTCCAATCTCTTCCCTTTTGCCTATCTTCTTCCTCTAGCAAAGGAAACTCCTACCTGCCACTCTTCACGGCTGAAGAGCGCTGTCCCTGTCTGCTCCCCTATTGTTGTGATGAAACAGTAACCAAAAGCAACTCGGGAGAAGAACAAGCTCATCCTGACTCAGAGGCGCATCATCTAGGGAAACCAAAGCAGGACCTTGGTGGAGACTCAAGCAGAGACCATAGAGGAATGCTGCTTACTTGCTTGCTTCCAGTCCCACATTATCTACCTGTTTTAGGGAGTCCAAGCCCACCTGCTTACATGGGTACTACCCACAGGAGCCCTCCTACATCAACTGGCAATCAAGAAAATGTCCCCACAGACAGGCCCACAGATCAGTCTAGTGAAGAGGCAATGCTTCCACTGAGACTCCCTTTTCCCAGGTATTTTCAGGTTGATAACCAAGATTAGCCATCTCTAGTACCTATTTGCTTAATACTAGTATACACATTCCCTGTGATTTACCCCTCAGAACTGCTGCAGTGAGAAGTTATTTGGCCTGTCTTCTCTAAAATCCTGGTAAAATGTTGTCCGGCAAGCTTTCTGAATTCTGCTGCTTGCTGCTTTCCCCCGCCTGCCTCAAGACATCAGGTTAGACACTGTAATACAATTAGAATATTTCCTTCCATCTCCACTGGAGCCGAGGACCCCCAGCCCTCTTTCTTGGGATTGGCACATAACGTCCTATCCTCCGGGAACAGCATGGCTCTACACTCCCTTCCTCCAGCTGCAGCAGGGGATGCCACCTGTGCTGTGGCGGGAGATGCCAGTGCCCAGCCTCACAGATCTGCAGATCTGCAGGGAGCTGCAGTGGAGATGGGGAAGGGAGAGTGGCATTTTGTTCTAAAGCTCCACTGCCATCTTCTCATCGCGTCCATACCCACGAGGCTCAGGGAACCTGTACAAAAAGACTTTCAGCAGTTCCAGGGGCTTCTTTCTGTCACATTAGCCCACACTCAACCAACACCAGTTTATTGCGGCTTCTGGCTGAACTCCTCCCACCCACAAGTGGCTGCCTGAGTGAGCACAATTTTCTTTCTCCTGACATCAGCCACTGTCTCTCCATGAAGTTTCCTCTCGTTGCTATTTCTGCAGGCTCAAAGACAGTCATGGCTTTGAACTAGTCCCAGCTCCCTCCCCTCCCCCCATTGTAAGGTACCATTCTTCCCCAGGTTTCTGTATCCTTGATGAAGCTCAGTTTGGGATATTTTTACAGCTAATGTTTATTTTAGCTCTTGAGGCTTAATTTGAATGGGCTAAAAACTCAACTGAAGTGTCTTGCTGAAATTCACATAAATCCTAAAACTTTTAAAAATACTTTTAAAATTCTCACCATAGATCTGCAAAACATCTTAACTGCTGTATCCATATAGTTATGGAATTTAAGGGGACTGTCACCTAAATCCAACACACCCTGAGCCTTCCTTTCGGCCCCTGCAATGCTTATAATGAGGATAATTTAAAGGGAGGCAGAAAGAAAAGCTCCCTTCAGAAACCACAAGAAATGTTGTGATGTGGAAATGGGAAGATATTCTATTTTTATTATATGTCCTTTCGCCAGCTTAATGCTGAAAGAGATTTTATTTCCATTGATTATACAGAAGATCATCTGGGTGAGCTCAGGCAAGGGAGGAAGTGGTTTCTCTACCTAACTTGGTACTGACTGAAGTGAAAGTGAGAAGATGGGTATTAATTAATGACCAGTAGGTCAGGAACCCCAGACCTACTCTCCAGAGACAGAAGGACTCTACCATGGCACTAGGAAGTGAGGTGGCATCAAGGTTTGCCCTGCACGTTACCGGCTCCTCTTCCCTTTGCTAACGACCACCACCAGCCTTGGTCCCAAGTCAAGCACAAATTCCTGTTCCTTACAAGATCAGACTGAGGGTAACTCAGCTCAACAGCCAGACACAATCACCAAGTGACCAGGCTGTGTCCCCATCTGACCTGCCATTGAGTTCCAATGACATGGTTCTTTCCTCATTTCAGAGACGAGCCTCCGCAAGCAAAGTATTTGGATCTGAACCGTCCCCCTGAGGAGTGGTTCAGATCTCTGGGGCTGCATGAGCTCCCATAAGAATGGGTTGTTTGAAAGTATATTTAGCCTCCTCAGATGACTCTCTCCTGCATCCTCCCACACAGGTGCGTTTTCTGTCTGTGGTTGGTCCCCTTTCTACTTCGCAGCCTGCTGCGGCACAGCTAAGGGAGGCTCTTGCCAGATGCTGTGTTGTTTAAGTCAAGTAAGCCTTATTTCTAGAGGAAATAAGGAAGAGGAGGAGAAAAGGATGGGAGAAGGAAGGGAAGAACAGGGGAAGGGACAGCAGGTAAGGAGAAGACAGAAAATGAGAGTGAAGGGGCAGTTACGGGAGGACGACTCAGGAGGGAGGGATGAAAGGAGTGCATAGCACAGGGAAAGATGGTGAGAGAATAGGGAAAGAGAAGAGAAGGGGATGGGGAAGGGACATATCGGAGGAGGGGAGAGGAGAGGAGAACAGAGGAGGGGAAGCAGAATGGAGAGGGAGATAGAAGGATGGAGAGGGTAGAAGAGAGGAAGGGAGGAAGGGAGAGAGAGATGGGAGGAAAGACTCCCAGGGGCCCTGTGCTCAGGGCTTGTTCACTCGCCCATGGTATTACTGGCAGACGGCAGAGCTTTAGAAGGTCAGGTCTAGTTAGAAGGGTTGTACTTTTGTAGGGGATCTGGGGGTCGCAACCCCTACTTCCAGCTACCATGTTGTGGGTAAATTTTCCCTGCCACATAATGTTCTGCTTCAGAGACCCAGAAGCAAATGATTCCAGCCAACAATGGACTGAACCCCCGCGCAGGAATGAACCTCCTCTCCTCCCTTCTAGATTGTTTCCCTCGGGTACTGTGTGACAGTAGCATCTGGCTAACACACAGCTCGTCAGCCTCCACTCCCTGCCCTGCTTAGAGCTCCGTTTCACAGGGAACCTCAGCCCAACACTGCTTAGGGACTGACCTGCTCGTTAAGATTCAGTTGGACAAGCAACTTTACCTTCCTCCACGAGCCTACTGCCTGGATCAGTTGCAGCTAAGTATGCAACACACTAGAAAAAGTGTGACAGAAGATAGATAGATAGATAGATAGATAGATAGATAGATAGATAGATAGATAGATAGATATAATAGGTAGATAAGGTGAGGCTATAGTACACAGAGGAGAGAATCCCCAACCCAAACACCTGGAGCTGGGGACAAACTGAGAAACTTTATGGGCAGAATCTCCAGCAGGAGAGTCGACCCTGTGCAGAGGTTTTGCAGGTAAAAAGGAAGTAACACATACCACAACTTAGAGCTTCCACCGGCCTGCCAAGAGCTCAAATTTCACCTGCTGCCAAGTTCAGCCACCTATAGAGCCTTTCCTGCAGGGCCTCTCACATACCTGGCTGCCTACACATACTGCACCTCCACCCTTTGTCATTCTTTTCTTTAGGCCTTTCCTGCTAAGTCCCTCGGGTCACCAGCAGCCAGAGATTCTCTGTTGCCAGGCTGGTGCTCAGTAGCTTCCGGCTCCAAGGCCCTGAACCCCAGAGGTGCTGTGACAAGGAAAGGAGAGAACCATTTGGAATGTGAAGGTACCAGCCTTCCTCCTCAGATGTCAGTCCCACAGTCTGTTCATCTAAAACAGCCTCTCTCTCTCTCTCTCTCTCTCTCTCTCTCTCTCTGAAGTGGCACTGGATGGCCAGTCACAGGGGTGAGGAGAACTCAGAAGAAAGAGTCTGACAGATTCATGAGAGCTTTGGGGGCTGATGGCAGGTGAAGGAGACCAGTATGCCTGCTGCGTCTATCATGGGGACTGCAGGTCAGTCACGCACCCCTGCCTTCAGCAGCTGAGCTGAGGGAACATGGTGGGGGAGGGAGGAGCGGCTTGGAAGAGAAGCTGGCAACATGGCAGCTCTGGGCAACCCAGCAGGAACCTACGGAGCTGAGGAACTGACAGAGGGCAACAGAAACAACAACAAACAAAAAACAGACCACGGTTTTGTTTATTGACAGTGTGCGTTCATTTGTGTGTCACCCATACTGTAGCTGTGGGGGTCTGCTCGTGGCTACCGCAGGCATCCGGTTTCAACCAGAGCTACACAGCCGCAGATCGAACTGGATGTGTGACTTCAGGCAAACCCTCCTGACTGGGGATTGGTAACATCATCTTTGAACTATCTGGAACTCTTAACTTCTGTCTCTCAAGCTGGCTCTGGTTTGGATTGCATTTAAACTCAGGAACTTTATCCTGGAACCATATTAAGGGACCACCATACTAGAACCCGGTCCACCTCCTCTTTCTAACGCCATCCCTCTTTCTTAGGCTTTGAAGCTGCACTTCCTCTAACCAGACTGTGTCTGCAACAGGTTCATAATCTTTTATTCAAAGCCCACAGAACTTCAAAATTGAGGTTTTCATGGCTTCAAAAGGGAATGGGGATTAGGAAGATGGCTCGTTCAGTAAGGTGCATGCCATGCAATCATGAGGAAATAATTTTGGTCTCCTGAACCCACATAACAAAGCACTTGTGGGAGACAAGAGGATCTCGTGGGTTCACTGGACAGCCAGCTTGCCCAATCAGTGGGCTCCAAAACAGACTGACCCTCCCTTAAAACACAAGGTGGATCAGATATTGAGGCTGAACCTTCACCTCCACACTCAAGTACAAACGTGCATGTACACAAAGCATACAGATGAATGTACATGTGCATGCACACAGACAAATAAATACAGAAGAGAATGTGGCTCATATAAAATACATCATGTAACATCCAACAAGGCCTTAGGGAACATTCCATAATCAAACATGTTCACATATTCCACAGCCAAGTCTGCGGATGTGAAAAAGAGGCCAGAATGGGATAAAGATGCCTCCGCTCAGATTTGAATGGTGGATTGGGACTGCTCCACAGAGTGCCGGAAGCAGAAAGTGATGAACACGGCTGCATGTCACCTCTCTGTTCAATTCACAGTGATGTGTGAGGACCACACCCGTGGCTGACAACAGGAAAAGCTGCAGAAACACCAGATATTACCAAAGCGCCCAGGACAGGGAGAGCAGAGTCAATAATGTTCATTTCTTCACTCTGAACTTATACACACTTACCCTGGAATTCTTCCCCCAAATGCCCCAGGGTGGGAATGGCATCACGCAGTGACTGTCATCTTCCACCTTCCCCTCCATGTTAATCCTTCCTCTTCCTACAAAAGAAAGGCATGACCCCCTCCCCATCTGAAATGCTCCCAGTTTGTTCCGCCTCCAGAGCACCTAACCAACTCTCCAATCACTAATGTTGCTGACCTCTGAGTCCTGGCTCTCGAACTCCCCCTCCCCATCTCATCTTGCAGAGGCCTAGGTACCAATCACAACTATGTTTCATATTTAATAGATACAGTCATTCACAGTTTGTATATTTTTTCCTAATGAATTGCGTATTAAAAATAATTGTAATAGGAATCCAATACAGAAGACAATGATAACATTAAAAGAGCCTTAATAGACAAGGAAAATTGGTTTTAATGTTTCAAATCATGTACATATTTTGATACAAGAATGCATGACAGAGTAGTTATTTAAAAAGATATTTAAATATAAAATATATCATGCTCATTTAAATTCTGAAAGGGGAGAAAAATGGAAATTTAAACTCAGTGAAAAAATTAATAATTCTGTAAAGGTGCAAATATTTAAAAAAACAACCCATTGATGGGACTAGAAGTGTGGCCTAGTTTTAGCCCCCAGGACCTCCATCATCATCATGGTAGCCATCGATTCGTGGACCACTGCACTTTATGTATTATCACTATAATAGTGATAGTGACTATGACATCCCTAAGCTTTTTATATTATGTATATTAAAATAAAGGGTGAGGCATTTGTAATTCCATGTCATTAACTGATAGTAAGCCAGAAGTGACATTTGCATGCCATTAACCATCTAGAGACCTGGTTCGTGGTCCTCCTCAACTTAGGCCATGAAACCCAATATGACGAGTTCAACAGAACCGCTGCATACGGACTGCCCATGCATGCTTCAGAGGAAAAAAACAGCATGATTACATTTGTCTACCAATTTAAAATTATTTTAGAGAATAATTTTCCTGGGTTTTACACTTTAATGGGCAAACGATCTGTTGAAATCTGAGCTAGCACAGATAATGTCAGGGCCATACTATGCATGATGTGGGTCAAAGAAGTTAAGACAGTATGTGTGCAGGGAAAAGCAGGGCAGAACTCAGGGCCCGGATTCTAGACCCCCCAGCATCTCTAAGTCACTGCGTGATGCTGACTATTCTTCCACCTGGGACTGCCATTTACTGGGGAAAAGAGAGATGTGGATGCACTGCAAAAGTAGCTTCCTTGCCCTTCACTATCCGCAGGAGCATGAATCATGGACTTCCACATGGTTTCTGGTGACCGTGTGCACCACGAACCTCAGCATGGTCTCCCTCGACAGTACAGACCACAGACATCAACAACGCCCTCTGCCTTGGCTCAGGTCACAGTCACTATCCTAACCCTTGTAGGCAGCACAGAACAAGAATATCAATATGCTGGATAGAGAAAATGTGGTACACAATGAAGTACTACACAGCAGAAAAAAATAACATTTTGAACTTTACAGACAAATGGATGGAGCTAGAAAACATAATTTTGAGTGAGGTAACCCAGACCCAGAAAGACAAATATCACATGTACTCACTCTAGGTGGTTTTTAAACATAAAGCAAGGAAAACAGCCTACAAGTCACAACCCCAAAGAACTTAGACAACGAGAGACTTACATAGATCTAATTTACATGGAAAGTAGAAAAAGACAAGATCTCCTGAGTAAATTGGGAGCATGGAGACCTTGGTGAAAGGTTAAAAGGGGAGGGGAGAGACAGGGAGGGAAGTAGAGAAAAATGTAGAGCTCAATAAAAATCAATTTAAAAAGAAAATAGCAATGAAAAAAACAATACCAACATGGCCTCTGGAGCAGTATGAACCACAGATACCAATATGGTCTCTGTGGAAACTTGGCCCACGGCTATCAACATGGCCCCAGGTGGCAGCACAAACCACGGACATTTATGTGGCCCTTAGGGGTTACATGGACCACAGACATCAATGTACCCACCAGCTGCAGCAGGTCCATAGACCCCAATGTGTCCCTCTGTGGACCACAGACCACAAATGTCAACATGACCACTGCAAGTTTGACCATGTTCCAGGGAGTACATAGGAAACCCAAATTGGGCTTGTTTTTGTTTTTTGTTTGTTTTGTCTTGTTTCTCTGGCCTGCCTGTCTTTCCCTTTCTGCAGAGTGTGACAAATGACCTTGAACTGTTATTGGTTCCACCCCCAGGTTGATCCTGTGATCCCACAGACCCAGGTCAAGATGCCTGCCATGGGGACAGACTTTGAAGCCCAGCATTTGCTTTGAGCAGCAGCTCTGCCCCTTCTGTTTCCTTCTGATCCTTCTATAAAGTTCTTTATCGTGGGCCCTGGCTTAAATGGCACCTTCATTGTCTGCTCTTTAAGCCTTTCCATCTTCCTACTGACTTTGAACGCTACGTTTCAAAACCTTTCTTTGACCTCTGTTTCCAGCATCTTCCTTTTTTTTTTTTTTTTTCAAACCCTGCCCCTGGTAAAGTCTGCCACCAGACCTGGGTCAAGGCCAATTCCACTGCTCCACCTGCAGAGGGACCTGACTGGCTGTGAACTGATGAGTGTGGACCAAGGTCAGAGTGTGCACCAATATAGACAGATCATAATTCAGACAATCACCGAGTCTTCACCTTGTATATAACTGGTGTTCAGAACATGATCTTGGCTGATGATGAGGCACAGAGGCACGAAGAAGGGCAGGAAGGAAGGAACTACAAAACATCTTGTCTGCTCTCCCAGAATTTTGCCAGACAGAAGACTTTAATGTCCCCAGAAGCAGCAAGAGCCCTACCTGGGAATGAACCGTTGTGTGGTATGCATAGGTCCGCTCCAGACACTGCCTCCCCTGGAGCCCAGGGCCCCAACAGAGCTCTCCACATGCCCTGGCCTGAGAAGACTTCACCCTTGGAGTTGGGTTTTATTTCACCATGACACATGCATCCTGGATCCCACATACAGTAGGAAGCCTGGGGTAGGATTGGTCGCTTCCTACAAGCAGACTACATGAGTCAAAGGTGCTGACCCTAAAGGGGAGAACTTGCGCTACACATGTGTTCTGAGAAGGTCTGGGGGCTGAACTGGGATGAGAGGGGAGGTGCCAGAGCAGTATAAAGAGAACCTGCTAGCAATAATGGTGAGTCTACAGGAAAGTTTGTATGAGCTAAGTGTAACAGAAAAAGATGGAGGTTCCTCTAAACAAAATTAAAAGTCCATTCGGAAGTCTGGGTCATTTAACGTATCAAACGAATACCTTGTGTAAAGTAGACTCACTCATACACCAGCTCTGACACCACCAAGCTGAGTGACCATGTATGTGTCACCTCACATTGGGACTCCAGTCCATTGTTAATAAAAGGGAGATGATCAAACCCATGCAAGCTTCCACTGAGAAAGCATAAACGGGACAGAAATGGCAAGGGTGTGCTGAGATCTTGTCCACCCACCTTGCCGTGTCTCAGTAACAACTTTGCATCTCTGTGGCAGCTCGTCACCCCATGTCTCCATGGAGCCACCTCTGAGCATCCCCACCCCATGTCTCCGTGGAGCCACCCTCTGAGCATAGTGAAACTTTCTCTTACTGAGGACAGTCCTGAGAGAGTTCTCAATCTAATGAAATCTGAGAACAATGCTGGGCTCTCTGCAGGACATCATGTTTTACTGAAACACTGGAGAACACAGGCCTGCTGAGCCCTGCTCATGCCTCCTCTGACACTGAAAGTCATTGGCCACCAGCTGAGCACACACAGGGCCAGCCAGGGCCTCTGACCCACATCGTCATGCAGAAAAGAGAAGAGGGAGATGGAAGTCCACCCAATGGTGGGGCTTCAAGTCAAGGGTACAGTTCTGGAAGCTTCTGGATGGCTTGAAACAAATGCTGTAACTTATTTGAGCCTCAGTGTTTCCAAGCTGTGAAATTGGGGAGACGGCAGCAATTGTTACCTTTGAGGTCCTGGGGGAAATCAAGAACAAGGCTTCAGTGAGAACAGAGATTACTAATGCAGGGCCACACTTCCCCAGCTCCCAGTAATCAAAACTATTATAACATCAAATGGTAAGACGGATTCTCAAAAGGATAAGAAATCAGCTGCATAATTAATGACAGGTATTTACAGGGCTCCATTATCCTATCACAACCGGAAACAAAAGTCCCAGTGTCCCCTTTACTCAGCAAACAAGGACAATGAAAAGGATCTGAGTAATCTCTTCCAAGGAGGACTAGCCCGGGACTTAAGGCAAGAGAACAAAATTCTGCCCTGGGCCATTAGGAAACAGACAAGTAATTCACTTGCTCCCCTAACGAAAAAAAAACATAAATCTTTTTCGTGTGTGCACTATGTCACAAACTTGCTCATGTGTGAAAGCGCACACAACCGTGCTGCGTTTTTACACTCACTGTTGAACTCACTGGATCAAATGTGTTGACTGAGACACACCTTGAAGCAGAGAAAGGAGCCAGGTTAAGGCTTCCTTAGTGAAGTTATGATTTTAGGCTAACTACTTTCTACTCTCTCTGACGCTCATGACTAATTTCCAAAGCTGTCATGAAGATGAAATCAACTCATGTGTATAAAATACCTAACCTGATGCTGAGCACAGAGAGTACTCAGTAATATACTTCTGGAATAGGAGCCAGTGTCTGTTAACTATGGAAGGTATAAACATTAAAATGCTACTGGGTGTCCAAAGAAATGAAGGCCATTCAGATGACACCATGAAGGTCATTTGAGGTATGGAGGTTGGAGTAGGAATTCACCCTGCACTCCAGTCCTATGTCTAACTAACAGGAAGGAAATTTCAAACAAACTACAGCTCCCAGGACTCTGATCAGAGTGCTCAGGATGTTCGTCCCATCTCTCAGCAGCTGGATTGGTGGTGACGTTCCAGTGGGACACAACGTGGGAACATTTGCTGACAACATTCCCTTTTTAATGCAACATTAAGGGCTCTGTCTTCAATTCTTTATCTGCAGTTTCATAGGGGAAGGTAACAAACCATAGAGAACAGTGCTGTGACCTCACTGAACCTGCAGAAATATACACAAGCCAGGAGGCAAGGGAAGAGAAACAAAGGCAGGGACACACCTCCAAAGCAAGATAGTGACTATCATTTTCCCTAGATGAACAGTCAGCAAAGACCCCAGGAAGCACACTCCAGACTTTAAGGGACAGCATCTCCAATAAGTTACTACCTGCTAGAATTCAAATGGGTTATCCTGATCTAGACAACATCCCATCATTCAACACTAACAAGACACATCTTTCTAGAATTTATTGCACAAAAATCAAGACATATATCTTGCCCCTGTGGTTGGGATACTCTAGCGTATCTCTAAGATGGAATGGGACTTTACTCTCGCACCTTCTGTACTCTTGGATTAGAATATTGGTTCTCAGTCTTCCTAATGCTGTTACCCCTTAATACAAATGCTCAGATTATGATGACCCCCCCACCATAAAATCAATTATTATTACTTCATAACTGTTATTTTGTTACTTTTATGAATTGTAATGCAAATTTCTATGCAGGATATCTGATATGGGACCCCCAAAGGGGTTGTGACCCACAGGTTGAGAACCAATGGACTAGAGTTATCCATCAAGCTTGAAGGTTATTTCCTCTCAGACCATCATCTACTATCCTGTGTTATCACTGAGCAGAAATGAACTCGTTCAAGCTGCACAACACAAAGTCATGAGGAGCCTGGGCTGCCAATGGGGCTATTTAGACTAGAGGTGAAGTATCTGAAAACCCCATCTCAGTATCTAACCCAGCATGATCCTCTGTTAGGCAATTATCCCCAGTTTGGCATGAAGTTGAAAAAAGTGTTTAGAAATGCTGGAACCTCCAGATGAAAGCTATAATTAATGTATCAATGGTTTTCTTCTAAAGGGCACAGAATCAAAAAGAGAAGCCAGCATATAGAGCAATTAGTGGAAATGATAGACTGTTGGGGACAATGGTTTTGCATTCTGGTTGTCAGAATTTGGACACTATCAGGTCAGAGTCTGTTGTGGTTGAAGCCCAAACTGATTAACATTCATGGTTTATGAAGGGCATCACACATGCACGCTGAACTTTGCAAATAAGGAAATGTGAAAGACAAGGTCCTGTCCCCGTGACTTTAAAATCTGAGCACGCCGAGTACTAAAGAGCAGAGGGAAAAGCTAACATGTCCCATCAAAATAGGACTGTCACAGAAGGAACGGATGTGAGGAGGGCTTCAGAAGACTGGAGGTGGAGATGAAGCCAGAAGTTCCTGCAGTGTTCTGTATTTACCACTGAACTCTGAGCCATAAGCAAGGTTTTTAGGAGACACAGCTCCCCACAAAGCAATGGCAGATATCTGGTTTTGTTGTAAACTCCACTGTCTGTCAAATACAGTATTAGTCCTTGACTTACCCTGATGTCACCCTTCTCCCACAAGACAGTCAAACTTGGGGCAAGGCCTTGTATTCTCATTCCTTAGCCCAGAGCCTCACAGAACAATGTTTCTGATGCTGTAGGAAATTGAGAACTGACTTCTCACATCTATTTGACTTGTGGGATCTGCCTTGCCTTTGGGTTTCTGGAAATACAGAGTGTCTTTCCCCTAAACATCAGTTCATCACAGCTTCCCCTGACTGCTATAGCCCTCCGCTGTGGTCCACGACCTCTACCTTCTTTTAGGGGCTCTCCATGAATAGTGTAAGTTACTGACAGACATGTGTGTGTGTGTGTCTGTGTGTGTGTGTGTGCGTGCACAAGCATTTGCCTTTAATAACTATGAGGTTGGAGAAGGAGAATTAGCTTTTTTCAGGGATAAGCCCTTTATTGGTTGTCTACTGAAGAATGGTCATCCTTGAAAGCATTTATATACAAACAACAAAAATGGATTCAGTTTGGTTTTGGATTTTTTTAGTGTGTGTATACATATTTGTGCATATATATTATATACATATAATAATAAAAATCAAAGGAAAAGATGCTCATAACTTGAGAGTGTGAGTGGGACATGGTAGGAGTTGGAGATGCTGATGTTAGCCCTTCAGCTGAATTTCTCCATAATTTACACGTTCAGGTCCAGACTCTAGGATATCACAGAATGTGAATGTGTTATAAGATGGAACCTCTAAGGAACTAGTTAAATGAGGTCTTAAAAGTAGGGCCCTAATTTAATGTGATTGGCATCCTTATAAGAGGAAGAGGGACCAGACAGCAGAAGAAAGGGGCCAGGTGGGGACTTGAAGAGAAGCTGGCCATTGACAAACAATTAGAAGGGACTGCAAAAGAAATGCCTTATTCTCAGACTTCTATCTTCCAGAACCATGAGAGAATGTACTTCTGCTACTCATTCACCCAGTCCGCGGTATTTTGTTATGGGAGCTCTAACAAAGTAATACGTAAGTTGTGACATGGAAAATCCCCATTTGGCTGTCTGCTCTCCTCTTAGCAGTTGAATGGGAGGCAGAGACATGGAAGAAAAACCGAAACAGAATGTTGTGTGTGTCCATTAGGCACATATGGTCGGTAGTTTGTGTAAGGCTGCTGTCTCCTTATTGATTTTCTGTCTGGATGCCCTATCCATTATTGAAAGTGGAGTATTGAAGTCTCCAACAAACTAAGCCCAAAGTTAGTAGAAGGAAGGAAATAATAAAGATTAGAGCAGAAATAATTGAAGTTGAAAATAGAAAGACAATAGGAAAAAAAATCAATGAAACCAAGAGTTGGTTTTCTGGAAAGATAAATTTGACAAGCCCCTCAGCTAGATTAACTAAGAACAAAAGAAGACTCAAATAAATAAAGCCAGAAGTAAAAGAAGAGAACCTACATCTGACGCCACAGGGAAAAGGGAGTCGCAAGACCATTATGAGCAATTTTATATCAACAAATTACATAAGCCAGAAGAAGTGAATAAATTCCTCACATTATATAACCTCCCTGTATTGAGTCATGGAGAGAAAATCAGAATAAGAAAGTAAAATATAAGGGCTTTGAAAATATAAGGGCCACACAAAAAGACCCAGAGCCAAGTGGGGGTCTCTCATGAAGTCTACCAACATTTAAGGAAGAATTAATATCAACCCTTTCTAAACTCTGTTAAACAATTGGAAACAGAAGAGACATTTTCCAGATATATTTCAAAGAGGCCACCATCACCAAAGCCAGAGTTTAACAGAGAACGCAGGCCAAGTCTCCAAGGAATATAGATGCCAGGCTCCTCGATTGCATTTTGTAAAATAACAATGTGCAAAAACCAAGTGTGAATGACTCCTGGCATGCAAGGATGGTACAACTGAACAACGGACGAGGGTAATACAGTGCATTCAAAGAATGAAGGATAAATGTTATGAAGCCATCTCACAGTTGCTGAAAAAAATTGACAAAACTCAAGTTCTTCCACAAGAATTTTCTAGGAAACTAGACTTAGAAGGTACTTGCTGCGGCATAATAAAGGCCATGTAAAACAACGTTAATTAGCTTGAGTGTGACAATTTCACAATGCACACATATATTAAAACATCAAGATGTATATCTTAAATATTATCATTGACATGTCTCAATGAAGCTACTAGACATGAACAAAAGTCATCTAAGAAAAGCCCAGAGTCAATACCTTATCCAAGAAAACCCGAAGTCTTCTCGCCTAAAAACAGGATCCAGGGAAGGATGCGCATGGAGGCCGGAGATCAACATCAAGTGTCTTTCTTAACCATGAGCCACCTTAGTTTTTGAGAAAAGGTCTCCCACTGAACCTGAAGCTCCCTGATTCAGCATGACAGCAAGACTTGGGGTGGATCCTCCTGGCTCTGCCTCCCCGACCAGAACTGCAGGTATGTACTGCAATGTTCAGCTTCTGGTGTGGGTGCTGAAGGTTCGAACTCAGGTCCTCATGTTTGCATAGCAAACCCTTCACCCATTGAGAAGCCCCCTTACCCCTAGAAGAAAAAAATCAATAAAAAAATAAATCAAAGAGAAATGACACAGTCTTGAGACCCAATTTAAAATCAATGAAGAAAAATACATGCTGGAAGACCAAAACAAAATAGAGAGGACGATTAATCTCCAAGTTGAGACACATATTAATAATCTCTAAAATGGCTTAAAATTGACTGGGTCCTCTTCCATATGCCAACTGTGAGGATGGGGTTGGTTCCTTAAAATCCCTGGCACTTGGCTTTTTGTTTTGCTTCATATTTGAAACATCTACTCATCTACTCTTAGCCTAACCCCCTGTGAACAGCACTGATATTGCATGTTGTCCCAGTGTGGGAAGGAATATAGCTGAGGACCACCAAGGAGTAGAAGTATTGAGTTCATGCTTCCTTCTTTCTCATCTTTGGCCCCCAAGGACTAGTGTTACACACAGACTCTTGGAACCAATAGAACTTGCCTAAATCATGTACTCCAAGTCTCAGCGATTTTATGCACACAAAAAAAGAAAACACATCCTGGTTAACACACTTGGTTAGCAAGAGCAATTAGTGAAAAGCAAAATTACAGAAGCCAGAAGGTGAGGGTGGTACATGTAGGGACTTTCCCATATCCTGGTGCTATTGACTAGGTATCTGATGGATTAACCCTTTGGTCCCATGTCAGCAGATGTTGGGGTCTATGTGCTGGGTTCTAAGGTCAGAATTGTGCCTCTAACATGGCATCAGTTGTGCTAAGGTCTCAGGGTCTACTAAGATTTGGGGGCCTGTTACATTAGTCTGTGGCCATTTGGATATGCTATGTCCATATAACAGTGGTTGTTAGTAGATACCTGTGCAATGGAATTATCAGCTGACTTGCTTTTCTAAATGGAAGACAAAGTTGTCCTGGCATCCCCACCCAGGGACCAAAGCTGAGAAAGAATGTCTTTTTCTGGCTGTTGAAAATCCCAGATACAATCTCCTTATCCACCTGAAGAGAAAATGTGAGGACACACACGTCTTCAACCTTTTCCTATCCAATTTGTCAAAATCCTTGGGTGCCACACTGGGGACTCCCTCAAATAGCTCCTGGTTGCTGTGCCCAGCAGGCAAGCTGCTTTGGAAACTGTCACATTTCCTGGAGAAGAGAGTCCTTCAGAAATGACAAAGGCCCCACATCATCGGACTCTTCTCAGAGTGATTTCCTTGTGGGCTAGCTCTTCTCAAGGAGCGGACGCTGTCTTCTACAGCTCTCAGAACACTAGGCTCACCACGGGAACCATGTGCAGGTCTCATCATGGGTTCCATGGGACTCTGAGGGGAGGGGGAGGAATGTGTGAATCTAGAAAAGACATACCAAAGATGTCAAGTGACTATTCAAACCGCTTTTCATATTTTTTTTGGGGGGGGGCGTTCAAAATAGGGTTTCTCTGTGTAACCCTAGCTGTCCTAAAAGTAGATCAGGTTAGCCTCAAACTTGCAGAGATTCACCTGCCTCTGCCTCCCGAGAGCTGGGATTAAAGGTGTGTGCCACCACCGCCCTGCTCCACTTTTCATGTTTTAAGGGACCAAAAGTCCTGGAATGCTCCTTGGTTTCATAGCTCTTCAATATCTTCAGTCACATTGAGAAAGAAAGTAACTTTTCAAAGATAGTTCCCATCTATGACAGAAGCTGCATAAGGAAAAGCTCTGATGGGGTGCAGGAAGGCAGAGCGATGTATGTGACTCTCTGTGGGAAAAGGAAGGAAAGCATTAGGATGCACAATGTCATACGTGGACATGAAGTTCTGCAGACCTTGACCCAGGCTACCCAAGAGTCTTTTAAGGGCTGCAGTGAAACCAAGTTCTTCTTATTCAGAGAAGAGTGCTCCCAAGCATCCCTTCAATAGGACGTCATGCTGCAGTCTCTAGCAGGGACTTTTCTTCATTTGTGCTTAGAAGAGCAGCCCCGGTGCCTCACGCTGCTTCCCATGCATTTCTCTGCAGTTGCTTCTGGAAATGTTTCCAGTCCATGGAAAACAAAAGGCCAGCAAGAAGAGGTCTACATAAGCGTTTCCCAGCTCCATCCTCTACCCGGCATAGCTGTTTCCTCATTTACCCACTGTTGAAGCCCCTTATCCGGTCTTGAGAACGGGCCACAGCTCTGCTCATGTGCAACGAGTCCAGCCTGGCCCCTTTCGTACCTACAATGAACTCGAGTCCGTCATAGGTTGCAGGACTTCACAGCTGCTGTCTGTGCCGCTAGAATTTGCAGAGTAATTTGAAGTGGTTGGTTCTGTGCATCTGACCACTTATTAAGATGAGTAGAATCTCATCACTCATTCACCAGCATGAGTAGAAGCATCTCATGGCTCCCCAGGGCCTCTGACTCCAGGCCCATTAGTCTTCATCAGGACAAATGTCAATCAAATTTCCTACCCATGGCTAACTGCTCACTTCTGGGAACCCTGCTCAGCTCCCATGGAAAACTCCACTCCTCTCCCATGAGGGTAGAAAGGGCAATGCTGGAGTATTTGCAATACATGCCCTTGGTCACATTGTTTCAATACGCGTTTGAAAGACTAAAATGTGAACTCAATATCCTTAGCAAGAAGGCTAAGTCCCCTTTCTCTTAACAGTTTTATACTGCCCTGGTACACTTCACAAAAGCCACACATTCGAGATCAAGCATTTCACCTTCCAGACGGAACAATAAAAGATGGCAGAGGAGCAGATAACTCACCAGTAGGTCAACAGTAAGACAGACACGGCAGGCAGAGGCTTCCGGTTTTGCAAAGTAACCCCATCTCATGTGCTCTCCTCGGGATGTCGAATTCTGTCTGCTTTCAGTCTCTTTAAAAACCTGAAGGACAGAGCTATGAGAAGCAGATATGTAATGACCAAGGGCACAATGAAAGCATTATCAAGGAGAGAGGGCATTGATTAAATCATTGTCCTTGAGTTTGTGGAGAAAATAAATATGAAAACTCAATGGACTTCCATGCAAACTAACATTTGTCTGACTTTCTTTTCCTAGTTGCTCTGCATGGCACTATAGAAGGAATAATACTTTTAAAACTACTTGCTTTGTGACTTTGGAAATATTTTCTTATAGACTTCCAAAAAGTTTTAATTTAACAGTGTATGAGAGTACTTCCAGTATTTTTATATCACCTTTAATCTTCCTTATTTATTAGGTTATTAAACTATTCACTTTGTTTTAAATGATTTTATTAAGATTAAACTTGTTTTGTTTGCTGTGACTGTATTTATTCTTCAGTTCATTTCCTGATTTCCTGTTCAAGATTTTAGCACCCTATTGGACATCATGGTGTTAGGACTTTTTGTATTATTATTATTATTATTATTATTATTATTATTATTCATTGTTGCAAACATTTATATTCATTTAGCATAGTTGTATATAAGAGTCCTTTGCCACAATATTTTAAATATTACTCTATCATTCTTCATTTGACTTTTTACCACATTTTTGTCGCACTAAGATTACTTTTAACTTTACCTAATCAAATCCATTTAATTCTCTGGGATTTCTCCAATAGACAAGGCACTCATATTTACACAATTAGGCAAATGTTTGTCCATTTCAACCCTGGTTTGGTATTTACTTTTTGTGAGGTGATAATTACATAAATATTGAAAAAGTCTTGACACACTGTGCTAAGGGAAATGATCATCTATCCCCTGATGAGGAGACACAGAGAAGAGAAAACAAAGTACAGCAGTGCTCATCTGAGAAGAAGCTCTCTTCCTGTCTGAGGATAATTTATGGGCTTGGACTTCTTAAATAAAAAGCAATTATCAACATTGATGACCATCAGGTGAGTATATAGAAAGTAATGCCACACATCCTCTTACATTAAGAAACACAACCTGTGTGTCCCTATTAGCTATGTCCTTTCCCAAAGTCACTGCAAATAACCACAGCCCTCAATTGTATTTTTATCATTTTCATACATTTTCACATTTACTGTTTAAACAGGTGCTATGATGCCTCTTTAGGCTGCATGCACACAAAGATCAGACACATAGCATTGTCATCCTCCATGGCATACCTTCTCTGTGTATGTGTGTGAGGTGGATACATGTGCATATGGTGTGTGCTGGAGGGGAATCTGTCCTTACACTTGCAGAGGCCAGAGAGAGACACTGGGTATTCTGCCCTATGACTCTATATCTTGTCCTTTAAGACAGGATCTCTCCCTAAGTCTGGAAGGCAGGTTATCAGCCAGCCAGACCCTGCAATCCTCCTGTCTCTGTTCCCAGTGCAATTTTGGGAACGTCCTCCACTACAATACAGATGATACTGGAACATCCTTTCTCTCCCAAGTGAGATAGGTAGATAGATAGATAGATAGATAGATAGATAGATAGATAGATAGATAGATAGATAGATAGATATCATAATACAGTCATTGCTAAATATATTGTAACATGTCATCTTTTCAACAAGTATTCAGGGCTGGGTTTTGGGTTTTGTTCTTGTTGTTGTTGTGTTGGTTTGTGTTGGTTTGTTTTTACATGAAACATAATGTTCTGTGTCTGCCTCCAAAATAATTTGCAAGAGTTAGTCGAAATTTCACAGGATCCTTTTGTAAAGAGACATGATGACTTTAACATTTATTTAAAATACTTTTTAAATTCAGGGGAAACATTTCAGGAACTAGAGAGAGGGCTCAGTGGTGGAAAATGCATACTTGTTGAGATCCAGCTGCCCTCACTCCACCTGACCGACAGGAGAATTTCTTTGTGGTCTGTAATTGACAAGGATGTCTGTGTACTTTCTGGCTGGTGGGTCTCCACAGAAGCAGTAGAGGTATAAAAAGGCTTTAGGTCTTGGCAAAATAAAGGTTACTGTTCTTCCACCTGAAAAGACCCTTCCATGTCTCAATCCCGGCACTCCCACCAGTGCATCCAGGCTGTTCTTGCAAAGGACCTGAGGTCTGTTCCCAACACCAACAACAGCAGGTTCACAACTGCCTGTATTGCCAGGTTCAAGAGATGTAGCACCCTCCGGCCTCCACAAGTATTCATATGTACAAGATGCCCACGAATCCGTGAAGGCACACACACATACACAGGAGCAGAATAAATGAAAAAATAAATAAGAACTTAGAAAAATCTCTTGTGAATAATGGGACCACTAACACCAATATTAAAAATCACATTATAAACTTTTAATAATAGAAATAAGAGGGTATTGGATGAGGAATAGGGAGAGCAACAGGAATTTTCAAAGAGCTCAAAAATAAACCCAAGTCCATTTGAAGGCACACACAAGATTAAAGCAGAAATTCTGAACCAATGATAAAAGCTGACCCAATCAATACTGCCTTGAAGATTGGCCGACTATTTGGTAACAGTAAACTTGGGTTCCTACCACTTTCTTAGATATGAATGAATTCAGGCAGAAAACCAAGTATCATACTACACACAGATATGATGAACTCTTCCATGAATGTATAAAACGTCAGCAGATTTCACAATGAAAGAGGCACAGTTTGTGTTTTCTGTCAGAACAGCAGGGATTTGAATGATATAAATGCTACCAGTGCCCAGTGGTGACTGAGGCTTTATAAAAAGTTGATGGCGGTCTGATAGTATCTGTCTTCATTAAAATCCAACAATTCTTTAAATCAGTAATTCTCCTTCAACAGCTTAATTTTATTGATAAACTGGAACAAGTGTCCTAAAATTTTTCTACAACAAACACATTGTGTCGTTGTTCGTAATAGCAAAAATCTGAATTAACCTAAGTATTTTTGGTATGCAAATGAATAATACTTCATGGCAAGTAACATCAATCATATTCAATTAACAGATCCCAGAGCTCACTGACCAGCCAGCTTTGACAAATCAGTATGTCCCGGTTCAATGAGAGAACTTGTCCTAAAGATAAAGTAGGTGGAAAGCAATTGGAAAAGACACACGATGTCAACCTGTGACCTCCGTAAGGACACATGTTGTGTGAGAGAGACACACAATGCAGCCTGCACACATGCACACTCTCCTAGACATGTGCATGCACACAGGAACACATACATAAAGCATATACATATGCACAAAATAAAATAAATATCAAACTCAAAAGCGTACTCAGTAAATTATAACCCACAGGAAATTACATTCTTGAGTTATGTAACAACTCCTAACCACTAACCACATGTCCTTGGGGAAGGTTGGATCAATCTGATGTGTATTAAGATCTCTGTTGATGGTATTGCTGTAATTAGCTACACTCTCTTCAGCTTATATTGATTCAAGAATGTCATTTGATTTCTGTTGAAACATTGATAACTATCTATAGAATGATGAGATTTATGATGCAATCCCCCAAATTATTATATACATATATTTACACAGACTCAATACATGCATAGAAACTTCCTGGGAGGATACAGAAAATTGAAACTCTAGATGAAAGAGTTTGTTCATAGAAATCAAGAATAGTCTGTGTTTTATATTTTCATTTTAATGAATTTATGCCAGCTGAGGTCTTTCCAACCAAATGAACATGTATCTCCCTTTAAATATAGAGGTACCTTGATAAAGAGACTTAGAAATATGTCACTGTGCCTTTAGTACACAAGGTTATTGAAAATAGAATGACATTAAACACCTATCCTCCATCAGAATGAAGACTTCTATTCTAGAAATCTCTAGTTAGACACGTGACTCTTGGAACCTAAAGCCTGTCTGTCTCTCAGCTCTTCCCCATGCCAAGAACAACCTTGAAAAGATGAGAATATTCACTTCACCTAATGATCTAATCATAAGATATTTAAAAGACTTAAAAAAAAACAGAAATCTGGGGCTGGGAATTTATTTCTGTGTTAGATCACTTGCCAAGGGTACCTGTGAAACCAGCCTTGATGTCTAACCCCCTCTTTCCCCCCCATCTCCCTCACACACACACACATGTGCACAGCATACACACACACACACACACACACACACAGAGAGAGAGAGAGAGAGAGAGAGAGAGAGAGAGAGAGAGAAACAGCACTTTTCTTAGTCACTGTGGCTCACACCTGTAACCCCAACACTTCACCTTCTGGGAGAGTATTCCCACGAGTTTGAAGCTTAGATTTTCTCAACTGATGGGAATTATGTAATCAAAGTGTCCTTCTCCTAATACTATACTATTTTGGAAGATGGTGAATGTCAGAAAATAAAGGAGGGATTGGTTTAATCTGTCTCTCCTATGATTAGAATTGAATAGGAATTCAGTACAGAATCTTCCCCTTGGGAAAGATGGGACTTAATGAGAAAAGACTGACACATGACATTAGACACCCACATATAATTCTAATGAACCCGAGGTTAATTCTTGGATTAACTCAGTCTTCTATAGATGTAAGCTTCTGTTCCATCTAGTTTTACAGTCATTCAGTTCCAAAGAAACACAGAGGCTTCTATTAATTATAAACAGTTTGGCCTATTAGCACAGGCCTATTATTAACTTGTTCTTACAACTTAAATTAACCCATAATTTTTGTCTAAGTTTAGCCATGTGGGTTGGTACTGTTTCTCAGTGAGGCATTCTCATCTTACTTCCTCTTCATCTAGCTTGTGACTGCATCTCTACCTTTCTTGTTCCCAGAATTCTCTTAGTATAGAATAGGTGGTTGCCCTACCTATACTTACTGCATAGAAACTGGTCAGTCAACGTTTTATTAAACCAATACAAGTGACAAATCTTTACAGGGTACAAGAGCATTATCCCACAACTGTTTTTCCAGTGAAGAAGCCACCTCTCTATTAGAGACAATTGCTTACTGTTGTCCAAGTTCACAACAAAGTTGTCCCAGAGACCTTGCTTCAAAGTCACTGTTCCCACACAGCAGAATGTGTCTCACTATCCATCCTGCTGCTAAGCAAAGGCTACAATTTTGCCTACAGTTGGATGTCTAGACTCCTCTCCTGTGACAGACACACACACACACACACACACACACACACACTCAAACGCTCATGTGCACTTATCCTCATACTCACACTTATACACATACACTCAGCACACACTCACACATATATGCTTGTGCACACATGTACATATGCATGCACACATGCCACACATACACAGAACAGCAGTTTTCTTAGGACAAGAGCCAGTTGTGGTGACTGTAATCCCAACATTTTACCTTCCCTTGCAGTGAAGAGTGGAGTGAGCCGCCATGGGACAAAGCTGTCAACAGTCAAGTTTGAGCTCCTTGTGTCAGAATTCACACAAGCAAGGATGAAGCTAAGCAATAGAGTTTATTGTATGCAACCAAACTGTTAAAAACATAGTGTAAATTTTATTTTTTCTCACAGTGAAGTGTTTGATCTGGTACACACGTCAACATTTACTCTGCAAAGACCCTCCTGCTCCCCCTGACTTCCATCAGCAGTTCAATTTAACAAGCTTCCTTGGTGCTAATCTCTGAATCAACCATTTGCTGAGCATAGAGAGAAAGAGACACCACCCTTTAGTTAGAGATGCTAACCCAGTTGGGAATACAGAAAGGGAACAAGTGTACTCAGCTTACTTTGTCCCGTCCGAGTAGTGGAAGCTGATGGATGTAGTGCTGGGTTACTGATGTGATTTATTTGGGAATAGAAAGACCCATTGAGGATTTACAGAGCTCTCTGATGGTTTTAAACGTTGCTCCAAAATTCTCAAGGTATACCAGAGAAGAAAAGACATTTTGGCCATACAGCCAAACATGCACAAACCCAGAGGTGGAGTGGGAATTGCTGGAACGGGTTAGAGAAGCCTCAGTAGGGATTTCTTAACACCAAATTGGATTTTATACAGCAGGCAATTGGAGCCCTGAAAGTTTCTTCCAGCGGGGAACTGACAAGGTCAGAGGTGCGGCCTCCTTGTGATGGTGGATGCGGAATTGCCCTGGCGAGAGGATTGCAGTGTATGTTATACACAACGGGTGAGTTTCAATAAACCCAGCACGGCACACGTCTTTTGAGGAGCACCTTTGTCTCCTGCTCAAAATAATAGCACTTTGTCCCACATCCGTTCATTCTCCCAGGAAAGTCAAAGAAACCCGGGGACTTGGTCTCTTTCATCTTTTCCCAGCGGCTCTCACAGATAGGGTGAGGAAAATAACACTTCTGCTGGGTGCTCACAAATACTGTCAAGCCCAGGATGTGTGAATTACAATGAAGGGGGCCTTTCATCTCTGTCAATTTCACCCACTCTCTGCCAAAAGAACGACTGTCCCTGGACCCCCTGAGTTGGCAGAACTTGGAAAGTCAGACCTGGGGTAAAGACTGCCAGATGCGACATTTCCGAACAATAGGCCTTTCATTATAAAAATAATAAAGTCTAGACTATATTTTAAAACAACATAAAAGAAGTACATTAAAAACACAGAAGTGAGGACTTTTAATCTGTGCGTGTGTGTTCCTTCTGGCCACATAAGAAAATCAGCACCAAAGGGAATACATAATTTGGGATCCTGGAAAATTTCGGCCAGAGGAAACAAGAGACAGACATGTAAACGAGCGCTTCACATGATGAGTCGGGACACACAATGCATTTTGGATGATGAGCTACCAGTATGATGTTTGAAAACTGGCAAACTGCTGACGCGTGAACGGCATCTCTCCTGTTCCTCTGTGAAATGCCATTCAGGCAGGGAGCACACAGAGGCGTTTTAGGTTATGGCCAATTTGACCTCAGAATCCCCTCCAAATCCTGGATTAGCTGGCTGTAAAACTCTGTAAAATGGCAAAGCAGCAGATTAATCTCGGAGCTTTAGTTCAGGCCATCTTTGGCTCCTCTGTGGAGAGGAGATGTGAATTTAGAACTCTACTGGGCTAAAATAAGAACCTCCCTCGGCCACTAACTAGCGGAGTGGCGTCCATAATACTTCCGTTACTTTAAGACTCAGTATCGTCCTCCGTAAAATTAAAACCCCTCATAAATGTTTGAGAAGTTAAAACGGAGCTGCAACTGTGCAGTCAGCCTTCCAATTACTCATGTTCTCCATCATCCTTGTCAATCAACCCCAGGTCCCTCAGCGATGGAGCAGAAGCCATCCCTCATCTCCGGGCCAGCTGGTGGGATCCACCGTCATGCACACACATTCCGCGGGATGCAGGATGCCCGTTGTGTTCGCTATGAACCTGAATTTCTCATGCTCCCCACTGTTAGGACCACTGAGGTGTCAAAGGCTAACTGATACAGTCAGTATCCAAAGCTCATGTAGTAACAGAGTTCTAGCTCACATATGGGATGATTCATATTGAGAGTCACCTTGGCAGGCTCTGGAACCAAGCAGGAGATACCCGCTGGCCGTATCTGTAAGGCGTGTCTGGGTTAGGCTGAGGCAGGAAGGTCTACCATCAAGAGCATCATGCCCCAGGCTGGATTCCAAGACTGTGGTACCTAAGAGGAAGACAGAAGAACATCAGCTTTCACTGCTCTCTGCTTCCTGACCACAGAGGCAGTGTGACCAACTGCCTGGAGCACATTCTGCCATGCCTGTCCTGCCACGGTGAACTGGACCCTCAGACTGTGAGCCCCAAGAGACAGGTGGGGCTCTTACCACAACAGCAAGAAAAGTTACTGATGTGCCAATCCTTTCTGGTCTCTTCAACACAGTCCCAACAGTTGTCCTGTTCTCCCCTGACCTTCTGCAGCTCCTGTCATTGTCCTCGGTATGGAACTCATTGGCCAACATTGCAGTTCTCCTGCAAGCCTTAATTCCATAAAGGGCCAGGAGCTCTTGGGAATAGAGTTGTCTCTTAGTCCCTACTTCTGAATGTAACACACAGAGTAAACCAATGCGTACTTTGAGAGTGTATTAGAATGTATTTAGTATGACTCTTTAAAGCTGTTACAATAACAAAAGGGCATTTCTTTTCCTTGGAAATATTTTATTTTGATATGGTATTTTTAATAACAGAACATCACCTCACAGCCCTAAGAATTCTGACTTAATAAGGAGGCTGGGGAGAAGAAATCCACTCCTGCCCTATGAGCCGGTCCCTCTGATCAAGAAGCTAGTCCCATCATACAACCAGCACCCTGGACAGGACCCTGACAAGCCGGTGTGGCTATCTCCTTCAGCACAGAGGACTAGCAAGGACCCTGGTATGAAGAGTATGGTCCAATTTCCTCCAGAACTCCAGAGACCTAAGGTTCTGGGTTGTTCAGTCCTGTCATCATAAGCCATCAAGGGCTCCTAGGTCCCCAGGATAACCGGTTAGGTTCAAGCTGATGACACGGGAGTGTCAGTCACCAGAACCTGATGGCTGGAGCCACAGTTGTCCCTGAACACTCTGGTGTGTCATTTCAACACTCTGCTGCTCTGCAAAAACACTGCCCTCTTTGATCAACACTTAAAACTCCCCAGAATTGCCGGGTGGTGGTGGTGCACGCCTTTAATCCCAGTACCTGGGAGGCAGAGACAGGCGGATCTCTGTGAGTTCTAGGCCAGTCTGGTCTACAAGAGCTAGTTCCAGAATAGACTCCAAAGCTACAGAGAAACCCTGTCTCAAAAAACAAAACAAAACAAAGCAAAAAAACCTCCCCAGAATTTAGGCCAGCGATGTCTTGTTTGCTCTAGTCGCCTCTTGATGTAAGCAGACATTACTAAAATTCAGTGGGTTATGAAACAATGTAGCCATTTTCTTGACACCATGGCATAAGAATTGGGGCAAAGTTCAGCTGACTTAGCCTTCTGTTTCACCCAGGAATCACTAAAACTGCAGCGTGGACTTCAACTTGGAGGAGGTTGGTCTGATGGCTTCACTGTAGTGTCTCCACATTGGTGGAGTAGCTAGAAGATTGGACTCAGCCAGACTGATACTGAAGAGTCTACCTGTGACCCATCATCATGACAGACTTCTACATATGATGGCTTAATGATCTCAGAGATCATTAAGACTCAAGAAATGGAAGTTCACAATGTCTTGGGGTCTTAAATGATATCACTTCAACACTACTTCATGGGTCATAAAACCTACCTAGACTCAGATGGTGAATTCAAACTACAATTCTTGACTGAGAGACTGTCAAAGACTACATAGCCACCTTTTATCTTCTAGATGAAGAAGCAATCAAGAGAAGATGGCTGTCTCATCACATGTACTCCTGAATTATTTATGTCTCCTGATGGTCTCCTCATACTCTACCATGGCTCCTATATCAATCAGTTATTCTCTGAGCCAAGCAAAGAGTATCTTCTTTGTGAACCCAAATAGTACAAATGTGGAATGGCCTATGGCTTACAATGAGGTCATCCTGACATTGATTTCAGATTTTTTTACTATCATGTTAACCTACCTGAATAATAGTTGGCTCTTCACCTTTCATTTTAATTTTCCCCAGTTAATTCTGGGAGTTTTAAAGGAATATTCCCAAGAGATACTTGTCCAAAGGGAGATGTTCAGTAGTATGTCTGCTCGAGTCGTTCATGCAGATATTATGCTTTAATTCATTTTATCTTTTCTGAAAATGGGTAGATGATAGATGGATGGGTGGGATGGATAAACAGGCAGATAACTCTTCTATGACATAAATATCTACATATTGACTATGATTTTAGGAGAACAGTCTAGTAAACCTAGCCAAGAGCTCTTACTCAACACAACCAGCAGTACATGGGCTTTCCTGCTACTCATAACCTTTGGCCTCCAAAAGCATTGGCCAAGAACACCATTCTGCAGATAACTGAGCACAATGGAGCTCCAGTTGGTGAGTGTTACAACATCCTTCTTTCTTACTTTGCATACTTATAGCTAGGGCTATATCATGAATCCACATCCAAAGTCATCCTCCTCTGTCTTTAGATGACAACCATCTGTTCCCTGAGTCACTGGTGTGATGCTGGCGAGATGTGTCTTATGCCCTAACTTTTCTTGGGACTTTGGCTGCTATTGCTTCTGTCTCCATGCAGAGAGTTTGTGTACGTGACAGATATTACAGGCACAACATTGTACAGAGTCAGGCATATCTGAGTTGACTCATATTTCTTCAAGTTACTAGGCATGTAAACCTCAGCAAGGTTTTTAATCTCTAAGTGTCTATTTCCACAGTCATTAAGTAAGGGTGATAGTATCAGTAAGTATGTGAACCATAAGAATTAGATTAAAAAGGACAATTTCATATTGAACTTTCTCTTTAAAATGGTTTTTAAAGAAACTAGCTCTCATGAGATGACTATGGAGTTGGTGGTTTGATAGTGGTGGTCTTGGTGGTAGTGGACATGGTATGGTGTTGGTAGTAGTAATAGTGATAATAATAGTAATAAAGTTGGTAGTTGTGATGGTAAAGGTGATGCTGGTGATAGTGGTGGTACTAGTGATGCTATTGGTGGTAGCAGTGATGGTGGTGGTGATAACGGTGGTAGGGGTAGTGGTATTATCTTATCAGTTTTTCCACCTATGACTCTCAACCATGTCATACCATGAATCTGATCATGTCCACAACTCTATATCACATAACTCCAACAGCTTCAGTTCGATTTACTCATGTAGTGCTCCACATTCTGGCCTTGAACTCCACTGTCATTCATCCAGTAACTCCTTATCATAGCAGGTGTTTGTTGAGTCACTATAATGGAGCCTGCCTGTGTCAGAACCTGAGACGACAGCGGTGAAGAAGAGAGTCTCTACCCTAATGGCTCCTATAGTTCACTTCAGGTTCAGCTGATACTACCTTCTCTGTGCCCTGCTTTGCTGGTGGAATGCCAAGCAACTGCCTGACCTCACCTCTCAGTACCTCCGGTGAGTTCCACTCTCATCCTCTACCCTGCTGCTCTTCTAACAGCCCCCTGGGAAACAGCTCACCGACTCAAACCCAGCTCCTGGAGACCAGTTTTTATGTGGCTCCATCCACATGGTGAAGGTATAGGACCCCTTACAACAGCTTGTGTCTCCATGCTTAGAAAGCTACACCAATCCTAACAACCACCATTGATTGAGCTCCTCTATGCACAGTGTATAAGCTACCTAGAGAATGGAGAAGGTGAGTAGAGAGGAATGCACACTCTGGAGACCCTTGACAGGCAAAGATCACCAACCTTCCCAAGGCCCCATCCCATCATACCCCTGGGACATAACTGGGAAAAGGCTTTCTTTCTTTAAGAGTCTCACTACCTTTGAACTGGTCTGAAGGGAATTCTTTTTCTTGTGACAGTGTTTGCTAAGTCAGCTGACACCAGGCAGTACCCATCTTCTTTTCCTCTTAATTTCCCCAGTGCCTAGCTTCATGGGCAAGGATACCCAGAGTTCATAGCTGAGTAACATACAGCAGTTACCTGTTAATGTTTTTAAAGCAAAAATTAGATTCATCCTTTTTTATCCAGGTTTGTTTGGTAGGAACAAAACATCCTCATCTATTCCACACAGAATATGTACCTCTTTCAGCATCATTTGGAAAAGTGTTCTAAAATTGAAAATTGTTGTGGGCTAAAATTGTCTGCCCTCTTCTGCATTTTCGTTCAGTCTCAGAATAATGCTGTGATGAGGACTGAACAGATGTTTGATGCAGGTAGAGTCCGCTTATACCAACATAGCGCGCAGGATCATCAAACCATTTTCATCCATTACAACAAAATCATAGCTTTTCTAAACTCGTGTAGGTAGATCCAGAGGAGGGAAGAGATTCCATTCAGAAGGTTCCGGGACTGACTGAGCAACCTGGATAAGCCATCGGCTTATCCTCTCCAAGTAGAAATCACAGGAGGAGAGCCTGAGTTTTGAGGTCAAAGGGGTCAGCATGTCATTCTTAGCTCTGGTGCATAAGCTCTGCTACCTACAAAGGATGGTTTAGCCTCCTGTCTCAGATATGTGGTTTTAACATCTGTGAGACGGAAATAAGGGGCTAGGGAAAGTAGCTGGGTATGACGGGGCACACCAGCGCTATGGGACAGACACAGACTGATCTCTAGGGCTTGCTGGCCAGTCAGTCTAGCTGAAACCATGAGCACTAGTTCAGAGTGATCTTGTCTCAAAATATAGATGGAGAGGAACGTAGGAAAATAGTAACCAGTGTGGTGGTTTGAATAGGAATGGCCCCATAGATTCATGTGTTTGAAAGCCTGGCCATAAGGAGTGGCACTATTAGGAGGTGGGGCCTTGTTGGAGGAAGTGTGTCAAGGTAAAAGTCTACGTTGAGGTATTATATGCTCAAGCTACACCCAGTGTGGAAAACGGTCTCCTTCTGCTGCCTGTGGGTCAAGATGTAGGACAATCAGCTGCTTCTTCAGCACTGTTTCTGCCTGCAAGCCATCATCATGTTCCACCATGATGGTAATTAACTAAATTTCTAAAATTGTAAGCTAGCCCCAATGAAATGTTGTTTTATAAGAACTGATGTGGTAATGGTCTCTTCACAGCAATAGGAACCCTAACTAAGATACTAAGACACCCAAAGTCTACCACTGGCCTCCATATGTGCTTACACAGTTAAGTGTACACACATACACCACACACACACACACACACACACACACACACACACACACACACCACAGGAAAAAAGAGAGAGAGAGAGTGAATACTACATGGTAAGTAATGAACAATAGCTTTCTCCTTTATTAACATAGAAATAAATATAAAAGGCTTATCAGTTAATTGATTAAATCACCAATTTTATTCTCAGCAAAACCAGTGTTAAATTAGCCTGGAAGGTCTGGGATAAACTTCATTTACTGTTACTAGGAAAACTGAGATCTCTTTTTGGGTTATTAGTCTAGTTAATACAAGCATTTAAAAGCAGACTTAGAAGAAAGACCAAGGGGCATCTTATTAGACTTTGCGAGAAAAAAAGAATGGGACTGGAAAGCTGTAAATCCTGGCCACAGTCTGGAAGAGAGAAATGGAAAAGAGGAAGAGAAAAGGTCATGCCTTCTACAATGGAGGCTATCAAGCAGCTGTGTGGAAGATGAAGGGGTACTTTGGAGAAAGCCCAGATTGCCAGGGAAAGTGTGTGGTTAGACATTTGGCTAGTATCTGAAATAAGTAGAAATAGAGAAAGAAGGGAAGGAGGAAAGATAGAAAGAAAGAAAGAAAGAAAGAAAGAAAGAAAGAAAGAAAGAAGCAAAGAAAGAGAAAGAAAGAAAAAAGAAAGGAAGGAAGGAAGGAAGGAAAAGAGGAAGGAAAGGGGAGGGAGGAAGGTCAGGAGGGATTGAGAGGGAGGGAAAGAAGGAAGGAAAGGAGATGGAAGGTTGCAGTTTTAGGACTCAGATGAGGAGAAAGTTTTTTGGTGCTACCCGCTGGAAACAGTCAGTGTCTATCCCAGCGAGCAAGGGGCTGCTGAGAAAGATAAGTACATTATCATATTAAGTGGCTAATTAGTCCTCCCCTCTCTTTAGCATGTCTTCAGGTGAAGCAGCTGTCCTGGAGGCTGGGCTTCAAATTATTGACAGGCACAGCTTGATTACTCTTAATATGAGCCAGCAGCAATACATAAGGTTTTGAGTAGGTTAGATAATCAGGGCCAGTGGCAGAATTAAGATTCTTTTGACCAGGCTTTTTGTAAAGAACCTCAACAGAGCCCAGAAACCTCCACCCTTCGGTAATTTAAATCCTAAGGAAGGACTTCCCTTGCTGCAGTTTCCTGGGACATGTCCTCTAAGGCTGCTAATCTCTGCACCGTTGCTAGCACCTAGTAAGAGGTAGTTAGGGAAGATAAATGATGTGTTCCTCGAATGTGGTGTGTGTCATCAGCCTTTCTCCTCAGCCTGCCCTTCATCCCTAACTGGTCAGACCAATGATGTTTAACCACAGCATTACAGATAAGGAAGACAGAGTGACCAGCCCAGTTCACCTCTCCAGGGCACCCGGGAAGGGAAATGGGAAATGTTCGCCGAGAATTCATCAGCTGCTCAGCCTGTGAAGCGTCAAGAAAAGACACCTTGAAAATGAGATCCCTTTATTCTCGAAGGATGCTGGACAGCTCCGTGTGACTGCCCTCTGGGCTAGAAACACTCTGTGACACCTGCAGAAAGAAAAAGCAAGGTTAGCTGGTGGGAAATGGAAAGGGCAGAGAGGATCAGCTGAGGGCAGGGTTCTCCCGTGGCATGGATAGCCCCGATTCCTCAGGCTGGACTTGCATTCAGTCATTCAGTCATTTGTTTCTGCTGAGCCCTTACTACGCCCAAAGCCGTGTGGCAGGAGATCAAAACACTGACTCTGGCTGAGTAGATTGTATTGGCATCGGAGAGACAGACACTAAGAGAGGGGAAGGTCCTTACCAGTCAACAAGTGCGCACAGGACAGTGAGAGCCGAAAGAAAGGAGCTCGGGTTCAGAAAATTCAATCTGTCAGGGGTGCATTGAAAAACTAGGGGTGAAACCTAGTTTTTCAATGTTCGACGTTTCTTTTTGATTGTCTTTCTCTGCGATGGGGAACACAACTGACCCTTTGAAGTGGAGACAATGAAGGCAAAGAACAATTCTGTGGTGGAGTCTCTGGCTTTGATGACGACAGGAGGTGGGAATGTCACGTGGGGCACAGACCCCAAGGCAGCAGTTCAGAGAATGTACTTGTTGGAGACCAGAATGGCAGGAGATGGTTCTGGGTGAAATTACAAGAACAGATCGCAAGACACACAACGAATCCTACTTTAAAAGTTTATTAAGAGAGGGAAATAAGAGGTAAGTGCTCATGCCTATCTGAAGTGTGGTGAGGGAAGAGAATGTGGAGCGTGCCCAGCTTTTAAAGGTCATCTAGTGCATGCGCACAAGGGCTCATGTGGTCAATCGAGCATAGATCACGTGACCACGCTGCACGTAGATCACGTAGGATTTGAGGACCCTGGGTAGGTATGTAAGTTGCCTGGACGCTTGATGGCACATGCGTGGCCGTGGAACCCGGAAGTGCCAGCACTTAGGGTGGCTAAGCAGTCTATGATAACACTGGGTCCTGGTCCCTTGTCATCACTCACCCATACCTGGAAAGTGTGCATGAGGCCTTGACTGAAACTGTGTGGAGACACCTAATGGTTGGGTCAACTGGACTGATCAGCCCACCCCTACCTCATGCCTCACCCCAGTTTCTGTCCCGTGTCCTTAAACAGCCCCTAGACTGTTCCATCGCATCCTGCTTTCTGGGACCCCTCTTGCTGGACGCGAGCTCTGCCCTCTATCTTTCTTTGGCTCCCTCCTGTGAGTCTATAATAGAGTACTCTCTAGAACCTTCTGTGGTTGATGAATTTTATTCTTCAAATATTCAAGGTGTCTTCTCTTGAAGCTTCAGAGGCTGAGCAGCTACAGACTCAGTGAAAGTTCTGTGTGACTGTGAGCATCCAGCACCCTGAGCCCTGAGTTAAACATCCACCCCAGAGCCAAGGAAAGCTCTGCCCTCCTGAAAGACAGCCCCCAACCTTGATGCAATGCTCTTAAGACCAGAGACTATAGTGCTATCATTTGGGTCCGTAATGTCTCGAGGTGTCCCTCTCAGCTCTGGACTTAGCAACTCCGCAGCCTAGGAAAGGTGACTCAGTGCCTCTCAGCTGCAGTTCTGGTGTTTGTAAAAGAGAAGGAAGGATACTGCGTGGGTTGACTATAACAAATAAAATATGCAGCATGGTGACGGAAACAGAGAACTTTGAACAGTGGCAGTTACCTTCATAATCAGAGAAATTGTGTAAAAGGTTATTGATTAATCATTCAATCAATAATCCCAGAAAACATAGAGTTAGCTAGAGCCTGGGATGTCAGGAATGAACTCACGACTGGCTACCACATAACAAGATATAAAGGCCCACGTGTTAGAGGCTTAGCCCCTGACTTGGTGCCATTCAATGGTGGTGGAATACAGAGGTGGGGTCCAGAAGGAGGATTTCGGGTCACTGTGAGTGTGCTCCTAAAGGAAATTGTGGGCCTGCTCCTTTGCTCTCTTTGCTTCCTGATAGAGTGAGGTGAACAGCCTGGCTCACCATGCTCTACCTGCTAAGATGGGCTTCCTGGATACAGGCTGAAATGAGTATGGCCTGCTGGTGTGCTGAGATGTCTGAAATTGTGAGTCTGGAATTTGTCTTATTATTAATTTCTTTCTGGCAACAGAACGCTGACAGATGCAGCTTGCTGACAAACACTGTTAGGTCTGCATAGAGCCTTACACATTGCAGAGCTATTGAGGGATGGAGACCTGGCTTCTCTTCTGGAGGTTTCCTTGATATGTCCATTGAACATAAGATGACCCTTAAGAACACAGAATGTTAGGAACAGAAGTGCTCCCCCTTACAAAGTTAGAAACAGAAAGACATAAATGGGACCAGGAGAATATGTCAATGACAGATCCCAGGCAGGACCAAGCCCAGGTCTTCTTTTCACACCTCAAACCCAACTTGGATGCAAAACAAAATATGAGAATTCAGGATCATAATCAGGTCCACAAAACAGCCAAGGAGATATGAGCCAATATCTTCACAGTCGGTACCAGACAAGCAAACTCACAGGTGTCTGTGAATCTACCTGGGCAGCAGGGAAGCTGATGACAAATTCCACAGCAAACCCTGCCCCCACACATATTCACCACCTCCGAACCCCAGGTCTCCTCTGTCCCTGCAAGACTGAGCTCTGCTATGTCATTACAAATGGCTTTGTAAATTCTTCATGAATATTAGATTTACCTATGCATGGAGAAATGCACCTCCCTTCTAATATATACCTGAAGGAAGTGCTTTTAAATTCCTCACTAGCCTAGGATCTGAGTTTGCACCCCTTTTGCATTCAATTCCTCATTTTGCTTCTGGGGAAACTGATACCCAAGGAGGAGAGAAGACTTATCCAGACTAGTGTTCGCAGCACTGTTTCATAACCAGGGTCATCAACTATGACAGTCACAGGCATGGTGTGCAATAAGTAATGTTGGGAGTAGGAAAGCCCACCCAGAACAGCAGGGGCTGGGCCAGGTACCGAGAGCCACACACACACAGCTCCACGGCCATTGCTGTGGGAAAACTGGCTCCGTGTCATAGGTAACTCTTCAAAGAGAGTCAGGAAATCAGGGTCTTACGTGAAATCGATGCCTTTTAGAAGGTTGGTATAGTAAGTGAATTGAGTTTGTCAAACTTTGTTCAGGCTAAGAACATAGGGAGGACCCCACCTGTGACCCCCAGGTAGAGACAGCAGAAGCACAGCACAAAATCCCTGTCTGCCGCTTTGGGTTCTGTGATCTTCCACAGGTGTGGCAGTCTCTTTCAACCCATTTGCGGAAATCTGGGAACATGGTAATAACTTGCCTTTCTCCACTGAGGACCCCCCCCCCACACACACACACACAGCACACATACATAGAGTGCACACACACAAAACACATACACAAAACACACGCACAGTTTATGTACATGAGAACCATGATAAATTTTAGGGCACTGATCTCAGCATTCATAGTCCAATCCAGTCCCTGACCAGGTAGATATTTCCAATGCAGAAACTGCGAGATGGAATTAGATCTGTCCCAGCTACAAAAACCCAAAGGAAAAGGAAGATGCTATCCTTGTACTTGTATCCCCCACACTACTGACGAAACTATTAAGGCATCTTTGAAGGGATTCTTTAAATAGAAACACAGTTAGAGGTGTCCTCACCCAAGTGTTTCCCATCCTCTGAGAGCCTGTCCCAGGCTAGGAAATCCCTCCATATAGGGCATTCAGAGGCTGACACCAGAGGTGTGTTTACACTGACAGTCACACTGAGCGAAATCCCCACACCATATCTGAAGAAGCCACAGCAGGCGAGAGGTCTTTATTTCAGAGCCCTGCGGCATTAGATGAAAGGCATTTCAAATGGTTTTCACACTCCAGCCTTATGGGGCCTTCACAGTCTTTAGGGGCTTCCCTCCTTGCCTACGAGCTTCAGGATGACGGGGGGGGGGGGGGGGGGGGGGGGGGGGGGGGGGGGGAGGGCGGTCAGTGGGATGTCAGTGGGATGCCTTAGATGCTTGAGCCCTGACAAAAAGAATGGTCCTCATTCATTCCTTATCCACAACTGTCATCAAAACGCAAATCATGCTAGAGACAAAATAGCTTTCTCCTGCATTCCTGATAAGTTCATGAAAGCATAAACCTTCTTCATTGTTCTGGAGTCCTGAGCCTACTGACTGAGCTCCCTCCAAAACCATCTAATTCAATTACCTAAACCTAGACGCAGGTAAATGTGAATGGGGAAACCTGAGGCCCTGGTCCCAGAAGCACAGTGTGACTCTAAGCTCAGATATTATTTTTCTAATGCACCACACTGTGTCTCCATTTCAACTGCCTGTCAATAAAATACCCACCTAGTCCTTGGTTTTAAAGAGCTCCAAGTTAAAAAAGGAGTACTTTCAATGCTTCCCCTAGGAGCTAATGGCATACATCTTAAAAAAAACCAAAAATTTGCCTACGATGGTTTCAGCATCCCAGGCATGATAAATTGCACACCCTTGGCAAAGTACTCAATGCATGCTCTAATTAATTAGCTGAGTGAAACACAAGGCAGATTGGACCAGAAACAAAGAACGAGACTTCAGAGTTCATGATAAAGTTTTGTGAATTAGCTTCCGAAGAAATAAATTAATTGCCACTGGTACTTTGCTCCTCCCCCTCTATTTCATTCTGCAAAGACATTACAAGCCTCTACGTTCCTCTAGGCTTTTCAGGTTGCCTCTGAAGCTCCTCTCTCTGCAGTAACGTGCTTCTTCCCTGGCTGGTAGGATTCTCCCATCTACAGACACAGTCGGCACTTCCTCCAGTATGTCCAATTCACAGACAATTAGTTCAAACTAAAAACATAATCTGCTCTGGATAATTGACTCTATATGAAGGCAGTGGTGTTTGTTTGTTTGTTTGTTTTTAAGGAAAGGCAAAAATGTCAATTTGGGCTTCACAGATTTCCATACTATAGTATTATTTCTTGGTTCAAATTGAAATTCCTCTTTACATCTGTTCGGTCATCACCATCAATTCTGATGGTGAAGGAAGAGGCAAAATAACCAACATAACACCGTACTTTATCAAAGTGCGGAATATAAATGGAAATATTCTAAAATGTTACTCAAATCCAGCAGTCAGTAAAGTGGTTGCCATGCAAACATGAGGACCTCGGCTCGATTCCTGGCACATACGTGAAAAGTTAGGTGTGGTGACATGTTTTTACTCCCAGCATTGGGTACATAGAGACAGGAGGATTCCTGGGACTCACTGGCAAGCTAGCTCCAGGTCAGTTGAGAGGCAGAATCTCAAAAAATGTAAGGTGGAGAGCTCCCAGAGAGGATCAATACCTTGGCCTCTCTTAGACAGGGTTTCTACTGCTGTGAAGAGACACCATGACCACAATAGCTCTTATTAAGGAAAACATTTAGTTGGGGCTGGCTTACGGTTTCAAGTCCATTATTGTCATGGTGAGAAGCATGACAACATACAGGTAGACATCGTGCTAGAGAAGTCACTGAGATTTCTTTATCTTGGTTCATGGGCAACAGGAAGTGAACTGTGACACTGGACATAGCTTGAGCATATGAGACCTCAAATCCTACCCTCACAGGGACCCACTTCTTCGAACAAGGCCATACCCACTCCAACAAGGTCATACCTCCTAATAGTGCCATCCCTACAGGCCAAACATTCAAACATGTAAGTCTATGGGCCATACCTGTTCAAACCACCAGAGTCTCCATATGCAAACACAATATACACTTGCACAAACATGCACATACCCACACACATACAAATATTAATTAGTATAATATCAATTTCCTATCACAGTGCAATCCAGAACTCTACAGTCTCTTATCAAAGACATAGAACTAAAATAAGGGTCAATTTATTTCTGCCAAGTAGATATGGACAAAGGTTTAGCACATTCCCCATATGTTCATAAATGTATAAATTGGCATGACTTTCTGGAAGGCTCACTGGCAGCATGCTGAAATGATTTAGCTCTCTAAGTTCTCTTCCTAAGTTGATTCCAAGAGGTTACCCAGAGACCCTGTTAGCTGTGTTTGCATCGCTCCTAAAGAATACCCAATAGACACAACCTGAGGGAGGAAAGGGTTTGTTCTGCCTGCATTTCCAGATCACAGTCCACCATTGAGGGAACTTAGGGCACAACGTGAAACAGAAACCATGAAGGAATGCTGCTTCTTGGCTAGCTTACAGGCTCCTGCTTCCCTGGCTTTCTTGTATAGCCCAAGTCTACCTGTACAGGGAGGGCACTACCCACAGGGGGCTGGGCCTTCTTCCTACATCAATTAGCAATCAAGAAAATGCTACCCAGACTGTCCAGAGGCCAATCTTACCTAGATAATTCTTCAGTTGAGAGACCCTCCTCCCACAAGTGACCTGAAGTTATCAAGATGACAATAAGTACTAATCAGGACAAAAGGCAGGGTCAGAAGGAACAGCTCCAAGGCAGAGGGAGTGCAAGATGGCAAGATGGCAGGTTACACCAGGAAGCAGAGACCACAGCCTGAGTCAGAAGCAGAGAGAACCTTCCAAGAGCGCCCCCTAAGGACCTAGCCAGAGCCCACCTCCCAAGCCCAAACAGCCTTCAAGGAGCAACCATACCTTGAGGCAACCTTCCAAACTCAAGGGAAAACAAGACCCAACAGAGACTTCTCCACCAGGGGGTTTTCTGTGTTGTTTACATAAGTAGGAAACATGGAGGAAAATGCTCGACTTAGAAAGAGAAGTTCAGATCGGTTACATTATAACCACAGAGTTAACGAAACATAAAGTTACTTAAAATGGTATTTAAAATGATAATTAGATATGGAGAATATGCTCAAATGGGAGGAGTCACAACTGGCCTTTTAAATATAAAAGCTTTTTTACCCCAATTAGTAACAGAAAAAAAAGTACAGCTCTTTCCATTCAAAGCGTATTCTAGTGAATGATTCCCACCACACACTGAATATTTTAAATGATTCTTAATTATAATGGATTTAAAAAAATAAGCCTGGTTGCTGGTTGCTAAATGGGGAAACACACTGGATGAGTTTCGTTCGTCGTTGCTAATAGTTTCAGAAAGACATATCAGTTTTAGAGGCCTCGGTTCTGGGCCAAAGTGAGAAACCAGCCTCACATTTGACAAATCTCCTTTTAAAAGAGACAAAGAAAAGTCCTGATAAAATCAGAATCATGAAAGAGTCATTTGCCTAGCCCTCCCGTCTGTGTCCTGTCCGGCCCTCACTGGCTGTTAAGGTAATGTGTGGAAAGAACACATTCCCTTCTCAGGTAATCAAAATGCTTCTTCCTCTCCATCTGCCTCATAACAAGAGTCATAATCCTCTTTTTATGACACCACCATAAAGACATCAATAGAACAAAAAACGCATTGCTCCTGGTAATAATAGTATTTGTTATGGAAATGGTAGGGGTGTTCCTACCTAGGTGCAATCCTCTTTAATTAAGTCTTGCCAAAGAATACATTTTCAAAACATCTAAATCAGATATGAAAGAGTCATAAACTTGCTGTCATGGGGAAAACCGCACCTAGGGGATTAAGCCTGGGCCCGAATCAATTTTCTTATTAAGAGCCTGGGTGGCTCAAGACATTGGTAATGGAAGCAAAGCCAAGCCTCTGGCCTTAAGTTCAAGCCTGGCAGACTGAGAGCTTTTAAGGCTTAAGAGATAGGGACGAATGTGCTGTAAGACAGTGCCCAGCTTTCCTCAGGCACCTGAGCTCTGTGATGCCCACAATTCCAAAACACTCCCTTAGGCTCCCTGTATCTATATCCATGATGTACTTGAACCACAGGCAGAGAGACAGAACAGGCATCCTGTGAGCTTATCACATAAACCAGGTTCCAAGGATACAGACACAGGAAGTTGCGACAGTGAGGACATTGGCCAAATGCAAAGGGGGAAAACATAGCTGTCTTTTCCAGTACTAGATGTTTTTAATAGTGGCTTTCAGTAAAGTGAAGAAACAGAAACAATATAAAAAGAGGGCGGGGCAAAATACAGAACCGCTGATAGTGTTGCTTCCATTATACTCTCAAAATGAGATTTCTTTTTTAATGGCCACGAAGACAGTGCCAAAGTGTTTAGAGTTGGCACGGGTTTGATGAATAGTGTGAGTGTTTGCCTCCTAACTTTTCTATATAGTCATAACTTCCTATAACGAACAGATTTAAGAGATGGCAAATGAGGAAACAATGCTCCATTGTGTTTCAAAGAGTCAGTCAGATTTCTAGAGAAAGCCTAGTAATGAATGTGGACTTAGAAAATGCTTTGGTTGCGGGCAGCTTGTGTCTGTGCTGACCTGTCAGACTGTAAAGCAACGCATCCAGCAGAGGCCGTCTACATGTGGCTATTCCCTTTGAACTGAATTATCCCCTCCCACAGGTAGGCTCTTTGAGACTCAGGAAGAGAATGAAAATTTCACTGTTCAGGAAAGAAAGCACATCGATCTCAGAGAGGACCAGGAAGTTAGGAGATTCATAAAGGCCTGCAGCACAAGGTTATACAAACACAAATAATTGCCAGGGAGACAACAGTGAGCATTTTTAAGTTGGCATCTCCTGGCCCAAATGTAGCTTAGACCAGGGCTGATAGTCTAACACCTCCTCTGCAGATGCCTGGACTTGGCATCTAGAGCACTACACCCATCCTCTGTTTTGCACAGCAGCACTCTGCCTTCACCCATGATCCCATTCCCATCCCCCCAGGGAGCATGATTCATCCAATCGGTGGTTTCTAGGCCCTGACATGGCACCTGTGCTCCCGCTTAAAAGCATGGCAAGTCTAGTTCATGGTGGGCTTTTCTGGGTCTGAGAGAAATCAGAGAGAATACTCACATCTGTTGTAAAGGAAGGATGAAGAATGATCATCTAGTTTAACTGCTCCCAGGTTGCTCCCATCCTGGAGCCAGAATGCTCCATGGGCAACACATTGCCACTTCCCTCTGGGGACATCACAGTTTGAGCTTAAGCAAAGGCAGGCTATCAAGAGGTCAGTCAACATGCAGGTTCAACTCAGTTTTCAGTTCTGCCAGCCCTGCTGCTGAATGCCTATTACTGGGGGAGATGTGAACCAGCATATATTGACCCCAGATAGGGTACTGACATCAAACCAAAGAAGGAATTCTGCAAAAGTCTAATTTAGTGAGCTTACAGAAATGTAGGTGGCATGCTACTTAAAGGAGATGGTAACCCAAAGATAGTTGTTTTACCAAGAAGGTCACTCCAGTTTGGGGGATCACTCAGGAAAGCAGCATTCTTGGAGCTCCCTGCATGACTTCCAGTCTCTTCTCTCGGGCAATTTTGACCACTTGCATCACCCACCCAAAGGAGGGAACCTGTGAATCATTTGCATTTCAGATGATCTCTGAGACCTGTAAGTTTCTATTACTTTCTGGGCCTTGTGAATTTCCTGTATTTCCTGAGTCTTAGGAGTCTCCCTCCAGGAAGCAATGTATCAATTCAGAAGAAATAGCTCCATCATTTCTGTCTTTGCTGCCTTAGCTTACACCCAACAGCTCAGCCCAGACAGAACACAGACCAGTTGCCCTTAACCCGAGCATTTCAAACCCCACATTCATTTCTATGCTTGTTTGGGACCAGCTGACAGGCTCTTTAAAGCAAAAGGCAATATTGCTTCCCCATTTACCAACTGGTCAAGACAAAGACAAATTAGGTAATTATCTGCCCCTCCTGCCGTGACTCAAGGCTACAGCTGACATCTGGACCAACCTCTGGGGCTTATAATGCCATTGTCAATGGATCTCAATGAAGCCATTCTGGGAGCTAAAGAGAAGGTGTCTACAAAATAAATTAAAAACCAGAAAGCACAGCACAACCTTTGTTGTTGCCAGATGCTAGAAGCAGTCCCAGGTTACAAGTGCCTATCCTCTGCTAGGCCCTCATGGGTTACACAGACAAATGCCACCTTGCTTCTGTAGCCTCCAGTGTTTGGGTCTGGAGGTCCCTGTGCCACCACACACAGGATGGTGCCAGAGCACTAGACACTCGTGACACCAGGAGCAGGTGTCAGGGTTGGAATTTTCCAGAAAGGTTGACATTTCAATCTTACTCCCACTTTCTGGCTCTCCTCAATGATCAGTCACATTACCTGTGATGAGATGTGATGTGTTGTTAGTAACCTGCTTAGTGTCTGCCACCATCCTAACGCAGGTGATGATAAATACGTTATCAAGAATGACAAGTGTAAGACTTGAAGCAAAACGGTGGGGGCAAAAACATCTCCTTGAGAAGGGCTCCTGGGAAACACCACAGGGAGAGTGGCAATGGCTGTGGGAAGAGAAGGGAGGAAGGGGCAACAAATGGGTGAAATTTAATCCCCAGACATCTCTGACAGCGAGGGATGAGTTAGTTCATATGTGGTGAGCAGGTATTCACTTAACATCTCCTGCCAGACACTGGCTGAGCACTTTGGGAGGGGCTGGTTATGATGTGGATTCCCCTATGCAAGCTGTGAATATGTTTTACCATCATTGGTTAATAAAGAAGCTGCTTTGGCCTGTGGCAGGGCAGAATAGAGCTAGGCGGGGAAACTAAACTGAATACTCGGAGAAAGAAAGCAGAGTCGGAGAGACACCATGTCACTGTCAAAGAAGACAGACAACCCGGAACCTTATCAGTAAACCACGAGCCTCATGGTAAAATACAAAATAATAGAAATGGGTGTATTTAAGATGTAAGAGTTAGTTAATAGGAAGCCAGAGCTAATAGGCCAAGCAGTGTTTCAATTAATAATATAGTTTCTGTGTGATCATCGGTACTCCCCGAAACCCTGAGGATGTTCCTGTTAGAGAGGTAGCTACTAAACAGGAAGTAAGAGAGGACTGTGCACAGTTCGGGTCAATCCTCACATGATGGGCTTGACTTAAACCTTCAGCCCTTGCAATCACAGACCACAATAGGTGTTTCCTGATTTACTCTCTGCAAGGGGTATTGCTACTCACATTGCACAAGAATGAATTAAAGTTGTCAGGTTGGATCACAAGCCCAAAGATGCCCTCTGATTATGGGCAACAGTCAGTATACACACTAGGATCCAGATGACACCAAAAGAAGGTATTCTCTACACCAGTCAAATATTGCCAGAATAACACAGAGAGTGTCTAGATTGTAGTTGGGTGTGGTATTTTGCATGAATAACCCCAACACTTAAGAACCTAAGATAGAAGCATGACTTCATGTTCAAAACCAGCCTGGTTTTGTGTTCAAGGCTAGCCTGGGCTAGTGAGGTGCTATCTCAAACAATCAAAATCAAGATTTTCTAAAAGGACAGGAACCCTTTATTGAATGAAAATTTGAGATGTATTGTACGAATACTAGGGTCTTGGGTATATTTTAGAATGTCTAAAATGCTTGGAAATGAATATCAAGATTTCAGATGATAATTTCTTTATTTGATAGTCATTTTTCTTAACTTACCTTATATTTATAATAAACACATAACTTTCATGAAAATAACTATATTTTTTAAAATATATTATTTTAAAAAATCAAAGGGTTCTGGAGGAGCATTCATTGCTATCTGAGCTATGGCCATCCTAAGACAATCAAAAAAGAAAATAAGCAAGACTTTGATATCTTTTAGATATTAAAAGATATAGTCAGATCATATTAGTTACATAATATATTTTAGCTTTTCTCTTAATGGAAATCCAAGATGTCATTCTTATTGTTGTTTATGTAACATGTGTCTCTGACATTGTGTGGCACACATTGCTATGATCAATCCCGGTGTGATGTCACCTATGAGAAAACACTCTCAATAACTCACTCTGCAATAATAAGTGCTTTACAAGAACATTGCAGAAACATAACCTTTAGAATTTGACAAAGATTCCAGACTAATGTTAGAGAGCGCATCACAAATAAAATCCATCCAGAGTGTCACTTGGAGTCGTGTTGTTACAACAACAAATATAAACGAGAGGCGTATGTGCCCTATGGTGTCATTCATACGATAGTACAGAGTGGAAACAATGAAATTCACAATGCTTCAGCGTATGACCGTGAACTTCTGCTGCAACATATGATGTACTTGAGATGGCCGCTATGCTTGAAACTTGGTTATGCATTTCTCTTTCACAAAGAGACAGGCTATCAAATCTGGGGACCTTCTCTGTGGAGACAAATAGCTTTCCTGATGTGTCGGCAATGTATGTATATATACAATATAAATATTTAATCTGACCCTACAAGATTAAGAGTGAGAAAGTAACTGCTTCTCTGAAGAGATCTGTGTACTCAAGAGCACTTTAAAAACCATTCCTGTCCCTATGCGATGCTTGTGGCCAATACAGTCAGTGCACACAGCAGCCACCGTATAAGCGTAGTCACATGTGCACACTTAAACTGAGATCTCCAACAATGCTTAAAAATCTTCCAGGGAAGTTTCAATGGGTTAGGAACACATTTATTTAAAGATGTAGGAATGAAATATCTTCCAATTAGTTTGCAAGAGTAACTGCCTGACACCAGGAAGATGGAAATTTACTAGACCAATTTCAACAGAGCCCAATGCATAATTGGAGGGTGGCATTGAAAAATGAGAATCATGATGGAGTAAATATAGCCACCAACGCCCTTCTTCCATTGGGATCAACATCTCTTTGTAAGAAATCTTTTAGAACCCTGGAAGCCATTAAAATTAAAAATATTTTTTTAAAACTAAACTTGGAACTTCAATACCTCACCATATCAAGTTTTAAAATTTCATAAATAATGAAGGATATTTTATCTTAATACTTACTGTACACTATTATTAGTAACTCCAGTATTATAAATGAAAGCAACATAGAAAAATAACTTTAACTGAGGCAATTTAGGGGTACTATTAATATTATATTGAAATTAAACTTGAAAGTTTTATATTTGTATTTATAAAACAATAATATATGTATTGTATCTATATTTTACAAATCATAATATACACACTTAGCATATTAATATGTGCAAATTCAGAAATTTATATAAGGGCTGAGACCGTGGCTCTGTTGGTAGCGCACTTGCCTAGCATGCAGAAAGCCCTGGGCTCAATCACCAACACCCTGAGCATGGTGGCATATTCCAGTAATGTTGTAGATCCATGCTCCTAAGTTTCCCTCTGCACTTTGAACCTTGCTATCCCTGGTCTAGAATATTCTTCTGGCACCTGCTCATGTGTCAAGCCCTCCTGTTTCCTTTCAGAAAATCCCCAAAGACTTTACCAGTGTCTCTCCAGAAATGCCTCAAACAGAAAACATCCCAATAAATATTTTTAGGTTACATTGTTATGTAATACTTTTATATCCCCAGAGAGGCTGTATTTTTGCACCTGAGGGCTTCATTCTAGAGTTTAATATAAGAAACTGACACTTATCCCAAGACTGAGGCTGAGGAACTGCTATGAAATTACAGGAGAGCTGTCAGCTCCAGTTTGCAAAGTTGATTGGCATCCAATAATCAAAATTAAACTTAGCTTCTTCAATGCCTATTTGAGCCTGCTGTTCCTAAACTGACCATTAACTACAAACCTGTTTATTAAGAGGACACGGTATTAGGCAGGAGTGGGTGCCTCCAGGTGACACTAGGAGAGAAGGGAGGTGGTGAATATGACCAAAATATATCATATGAAATTCTCAATGAGATTTTTAAAGTGTTATATTAAAATATTTTATGCTGTCTCATATTTACTACCTCTCTTACTGTTACCTATTTTTATTTATTTTTTGAGAGTATGATATATTAATACTACATTTTCATTGTCCCCACCACTTCTCCTCTTCCAACTTTTTATCTGGCCCCTCTTCAAGTCCTCAAATACATGATCATTTATTCTTTTGTGACAAATACATGTAAAGACAGACATATTACACACACCATGTGTGTGTGTGTGTGTGTGTGTGTGTGTGTGTGTGCAACCTATTACGTTCATTTAGCATTGTTCAATTGTTCATATATATTTAATTTAAAGCTGATCTCTTAGGATAACCTACAGGGGCCTTGACCCTGGAGAAGACTTACCCTCCCTCGTTCAGAAACCATAAAGTGCTTGTAACTCTCCATCTAGAGGTAGAGCCCTGAGAGAATTCTTCCGCATATGTTTGTCTGTCAACTAGTACTGTCATTTCCCGGATCTGTTTAGACAACTATATTGTTGAGATGTCCTGAGAACAGCTTCCCTGTCATATATTGAAGACACAATCTCCCAGTAGACATCCCCAATGATTAATTATGAGGAACGTATTTTTGGACATGATATAGGACTGAAATTATGTACTCATTTGAGAGCTACCTTTGATATTCACACTCAGTCTCCTGGGCCCAATATTCAGAAAAGAATGATGTAATGACTTCCCAGGAGCACTTTATACAGAGCATTGCTTATCTGTTACAGTGTCTAATAGAGTGAGGATACCATACCACAGAGAAACCATTTTTATATTATCTATGTCCCCCTATGTGTTTAGAAGTCACAGAATTTCTTCCAAACCACCAAAGCCATTGCTTGAAAAGGTTAACTCTTCAGGACCAAGGACAGAGCTCACAGGGGGTCAGAAAATGCAAGTTAGGATCCAGTTTAATTAAAATATTTCATAATTCCCTGCCTTGTGGAGTGTAGATTCGAAGACTAAGCAGCACAATATGAGGCTCTCTAAGCATCCTGAATATGAACAGAGTGGGGACACAGCACACAGGTGCAGTATCACATGGCTATGGCCATCAACCTGGTCCAGAGACTGGTCCTTTGCTGATCTTGCAAGATCTTTGGAAATTTGCCTATCATACCCAGTCATACAAGCAGACAAGCTAAGACCTGTTTGCAACATAGGATTGAAAATATTACAGATATTATGATTCTCCTTTTGCTTTGGGCTACATCTGTCCAGATTGAATTGACTTGAACAACAGGATAGCTATGACACTGGCCTCTTTCAGCACTGTGCTATAATGAGATGGTTTTGGGCACTGTTAAAAGTTAAATCAGTCAATAAATAAAATATTAAAATCACTAGAGAAGTGACCCAATGTACAAGATATCAACACTGTAAACTCTACATCAGGCAATGAACATGAATTTTGTTGAAGCCATTGACACAAGATGGGGGAGCTCTGCCTTGAACTTTACAGCTAAGCTGGGGAAGTGCTTTCTGGAAACTCCATCTGCCCTCTTACTACAGCTGTGTCATGAGATACACACTGAGAGCTGCCTCCAGTTGTGGGCACTGGAGAGACTTCTTGGAGAATCCAGAGAAGTTAGATGACCAGAGTTTTGATGTGGGATTCAGAAAGGGGGAAATGATGTGGGAAACCCTTCTGTATATGTGTTGCTTTTACTGGTTAATAAATAAAGCTACTTTCAGCCAATGTCTTAACAGAGTAAAGCCAGGCAGGAAATCTGAACAGAGATGTAGTGAGAGAATAGGTGGAGTCAGAGAGAAGTCATGTAGCATCTACAGGAAACAGACACCAGTCAGAATCTTACTGGTAAGCCACAACCATGTGGTGAGACACAGGTTAATAGAGAAGGGTTAATTTAAGATATAAGAGCAAGTTAGAAATATGCATAAGCTAATAGACTAAGCAATGTTGTAATAATACAGTTTCTGATTATTTCAGGTTTGGGTGGCCAGGAAATGAACAAGTTGTTTCCAACAACAGATTGGCATGCCAACGTGTGCCAGCTAAATCCACATAAAACTTGAGAAAGCTTGGAAAGGAATTCTAGACACAAAAAAAATCACAAAATTTAGCTGTTTTTTTTTTTCAGATGGACTGTGTTTGTTGGCAGCAAGCAGGGGCGCCATGACTCATCCTTCCTGAGTCAGTGGTAGCAGAAAAAAAAGTGTGGTTTCCAAATAGTGACTTCCTGATTTGTGCTAGTTGCAGGAACAGCTCTGGCTCTTTCAGGAGGCCAAGCACTTAAATGGGGTTTGTGAGCAGTGTGTGACAAATTGCTTAATGGTGACACAGACCCACTGCGACCTTGGAGCTGGAGCAGTGTGCAGGGCTTTCAGAGACAGCAAACACGCATCCACAGTGTTGGACTGGGTGGAGCCAATAGGCAGGACCACGGATTTGGGCCTAGCCACACCCAATTAACATTTTTTAAAAAGTGCTGCTGGTCAGAAAATAATTACAGATATGCAATAAAGACATAGACTCAGACAGAAATAAACATCTGAACAGGTCACAGTGTGGTTTTAAAATGTATGTAGGCTTATGAGAGAGAAGAAAAAGAATATAGAAATAATAAAACAAAGTCCTTAAAGAGACAGAGAACAGATAGTCATAGATTAAAGGAGTAAAGAAAAATAAGCCATATAAAGATGGAAAAAACACAGTCTGGATTATCTATATTATTGTGCTTTCTTTGAATTTTTTGGCTGTAAGTGAGATAAGTACAGAAAGACATTTCATTGTCCATGTGAGCTAAACCAATATATATGCTTTAAAGGTATTCTGACTTCAAAATTTGGGCCTAAGGATATGTTGCTTTGGAAAAGAGGTTCCACTTTTGTTTCCACAGAGAATGAAAACCTGTGGATTTCTTCCAGACTAATGTGGTTTTATGGAATAAGACCCCCTGAAAGGTCTCCATGAACCCTAAAAACACTTCACCCAACTAAAATCAGAAAGCAGTTTAGAGAGAACTATGCCCAAATTCCCTAAATGATTGTTTATAAATGTTTATTTACATTTAAAGTAGGATATGATATAGAGATGAATACTTTGTATGGATCTTGGTTTATTGATACAAACTCAAGGTTAATTTTGTTATATGTATATTTCTACATGGCCTCTCCCTGACTCCACCTACTATCTCTCTATATATCTTTTCCAGCCTGGCTATATTTTGTTAAGCCATGTACCTGCCAGAGGAGAAAGGCACAAGCTGCCAGCTGGAACCTTGCCAGTAGGCCACAACCTCATGGTGATGCACAGATTAATAAGGACGGGTTAATTTAAGATATAAGAGCTAACAAGAAATTAGCATAAGCTAATGGGCGAAGCAGTGTTGCAATAATACAGTTTCAGTGTGATTATTTTGGTTCTGGGGCAGTCGGGAAATGAACAAGCTGTCTCTGCCAACAGGGTTTCAGCAATCAATCATTCTATTGCCTATTAAATAAACCATGATGCATTGCAAGCAATCCATGCTGTTTGTCCAACATATTCTCCTCTCTCTCTCTCTCTTTCTCTCTCTCTCTCTGTTGTGTTCCACTAGACTTACCTACTTACTTGTCAACACTGTGTCCTTCAATGTGAGTTCAAACTCCATTCCCTCTAAGAACATTCTTAGATGACTATAATGGAATCATCTCTTTTCACATTTGGTCCTTCCTCCCATGACTTGTGGTGCATCTGATTAACCTTTCCCCCTCCCAGTGTGATGTGAATTACAGTAGATTGTGTAGACACTATTACTATCTTATATAGATTCTCCAAGACCCATATCCTGAGACAGTGATTCATGAGAATAAAGGTTTGAAATGCAGGCTAGAGACACCAAGGAATAATTCAGCAACATTACTTGATTCCAAAGGCACACTTTGAGAAATGATTTCCAAACACACAGTCAGAACCACCTGTATAATGTACGGTGAAGCTTAGATGTATATATCAATCCCTCAAATGTGTATCTCAATTGGTAGAGCATGATACTCTTAATCTTGGGATCATGGGTTCAAGCCCCACTTTGGGCACCAAATTTAGCACGATTAAGAAAAATGCAGAGACAGATATTGGGGTTCAACCTGAAGGTGAGAAAAGCAAAATAGTCAGTAACTGACTCTTACCTCTACCTCAGTCTGATGGTGATCCTACCTCCAGTAATCACAGAATTAGACTGTGTGTATAAACTGTCTCCTTCCATTTTATATTCCTCTCTAGTGCTGGGATTAAGGGCATGCATCACGACCACCCAGTTTCTATGTCAAGCTAGTGTGGCTACTGGGATTAAAGGTGTATGTTACCACTTCCTGGTCTGTAAGGTTGACCAGTGGGGCTGTTTTACTCTCTGATCTTCAGGCAAGTTTTATTTATTAAAATAAAAATGAAATATCATTCCGTTTGAGCCAGACATAGTGGTGCCCATCTATAATCCCAGAACTGTGGAGTATGAGGCAAAACAACTGTAAATTCAATGCAAGCATGGGTGTCAAGCAAGCCCCAATGTCTCCACATACTTCAGTAAACCTCTGATCTCACAGGTAACTGTACTTGGAGACTGGGATTTTAGAAGGTCATGGAGTTAGATGAAAATGATATGCTAATCTCAGTGAACTACTGACCACATAAGAGTAATAAAGGGACTGGCTGGTGGTGGCGCACGCCTTTAATCCCAGCACTTGGGTGGCAGAGGCAGGCAGATCTCTGTGAGTTTGAGGCTAGCCTGGTCTACAGAGCAAGTTCCAGGACAGGCTCCAAAGCGCTACAGAGAAACCCTGTCTCGAAAGAAAGAAAAAGAGTGTAATAAACTTGTGTACACATACTCGATGGAAGGGCTACATGAGGGCTGATCCAGAGAACAACTACAATCAGACAGAGTGCCCTCCTAGAACCATCCATGCCAGTGCCCTAGTTTTCCAGGCTCCAAAACCATGAGACATCACCATGTATATTGAATTCCTTAGTTCCCTGGTGCTACTCCTTATAGCAGCCCAGGCTGACAAAGGTAAGACAGCATATCATGAAAGTTGAAAGGCAGCTGGAGTGTACAGGAAGGTCAGCGGACTATGAGAGAGACACCTCAAAATTCAGACTTGGCACGGTCACAAGCTTTGGAGCCCAGATACCAATATGGGACAGAGACAAGGTGATGTGCACCATCCCACAGGACCACCCAATGAGAAAGGGAAGTAATGTTTATTGAGAGCTTACTATGTGTCATACTTTACCAGAATATTTAAAGGTTATTTTTATCATGTTATGCTTACATTCCTGCTTATCTGTATGTGCATGATATGTGTAATGGATTTGTGAGCTGCCTGGCAGGCAGGGGGCAGCAGGTCCTGAGAGCAGGCAGTCCCGGGCAGGGCCTCGGTGCAGCAGGTCTGTCCAGCAGGCAGAGGGCAGCGGGTCCTAGGAGCAGCCAGTCCCAGGCAGGGCCCGGGTACACCATGCAGCAGGTCTCCAAAGGTGGCTAGTACCCTGGGTGTCCCGGTGGCTAGCCATGTGGGCGGCGGGTGGGCAAGGAGCAGACAGATAGGCACACCGTGCAGATGGGTTTGCTGCAAGCTGCCAGGGTCCCGAAAGCAGCCAGTCCCAAGTAGGAATGGTGCACGAGACCACAGCAGGTCTCCATGTGACTGTGGCTGGCGGGAGAGAGAGACGGAGGTAAACATACCATACAAAGTAAAGTTAGACATTTATTAGATAGGTTATGGAGGGAAAGTAAAAAGGGGAGAAGGAGAGAGAGACAGACAGACAGAGAGACATAGAGAGAGAAAATAGAAAGAGGGAGAAAGGGAGAAAGGCTGCCTCTCAGAGAGATGGGACAGGAAGAGAGAAAGTGGGGGGTCTGAGGCTGCAGGCAGGAAGGGAGTGGGTATGGCTTGTCTCTTAAAGAGACAGAATATTACAATATGTGTTCAGGTGCCTGTGGAGGCCAAAAAAGGGTGTCAGATCCCCCAGAAACTGGAGTTACAAAGAGCTGTGATCGACCTGATATGGGTGTTGGGAACTGAACCTGGGTCCTCTGTAAGAACAGCAAGTACTCTTGACCATTGGGCCAACTCTTCAATCCCATGCTAGCTATTTTTAAATCAACTTTATTAAGGTATCATTTACATACAATAAAATACACATTTGAAGGACACCATCTACAAATCCAACCATCATGCCTCCCAGGAAGCCACAATCAAGAGATGAAAACAGTTCAGTCACTCCAAGATTATTCTGAAGGCAGGAGAGATAACTCTGTGAGTAAAGTGCCTGCCAATCAAGATTGGGGATCTGAGGTCAAATCCCCAGAACTTCCATGAAAGTCAGAGGTGGTGGTGCATTCCTGTAACTTGGTACTGGGAAGACCAAGGCAGGCAGATTCTTGAAGCTCATTGGCTAGACAGCCTAGCCAAACTAATGAGCTTCAGGTTCAACGAGAGACTCTGTCTGAAATAAAAGTTGATACTGGTGGACTCTCTCTCTCTCTCTCTCTCTCTCTCTCTCTCTCTCTCTCTCTTTCTCCCCCTCCCTTCCTCCTCTCTCTCTCTCTCTCTCTCTCTCTCTCTCATACACACACACACACACACACACACACATACACAAACATACACACACACACACACACACACAAATCCCTTGGACCCTTTCCTAATGAGCTCTCTTGCCTGGATCTAGGTCATCACTATCTGCTAATTATCTGTGTCTTTCCTGGAATGTCTATGAAATCACAGAAGAGACAAAATACAGTTTTCTGTGTTTGGCTTCTTGTTCTCAACATAACACCTTTATTTATATTTATTAAATTTTATTAATTTAGTGTGTGTGTGTGTGTGTGTGTGTGTGTGTGTGTGTGTGTGTGTAGATGCATGTGTGCCACACGTACCAGGTCAGAGAAGAACTTGCAGGACTCTACTCATGCTTTTCACCCTGCAGGACCAGGGGAACATACTCAGGCTTTCAGTCTTGGCAGCAAGTGCATTTACCTGCTGAGATGTCTTGCTGCTGGCCACATTGCTACATGTGTCAGAAGTCAATTTTCTTCATTGCTGAACAGCTAGCTGCATTGATTGAATGTGGAGGTGTTATCAAGAAACAATGGAAGTTACTTCCAGATAAACACATGCTAAGCAGAAAATAAATCAAATATAAGATCACTATCATAATGCACATGCATAGTTCATCAAACATGGATCTGAACAACATGGAACATTATAGGAGTTATCTATGTGACTGTGTGGCTGTTTGAGAGCTATTGTTTGTAGACACAGTATAATGCTACATGTGACCAGAACCAAAATAAAATCAAAATTTCAAGTATGGATTCTACCAACTATATATTGTTTTTGTATCATTAAAATTAAATTTAAAAATAATCTTTAAAAATTGTAAAAAATTCATTGCTGAACTATTAAAAGTTTAGGACCATTAGTTCCATAATTTGTTTATTCATTGACCTGTTCATAGACTCTGAGCATGTTCCAAGTTGCTGCTATTACTATTGAAAGCTGCTGTCATTAAATTCATTTATTTACTGTGTGTTTGCTATGTATGTGCTAATGCACACACCCATACAAATGCATAGATCAAAGAAAGACATGATGTGTTCTGATTCATCACTCTCTACCTCATTCCCTTGAGACAAGGTCTTTCACTGAACTTGGAGTAGAGACAACAGCTAGCAAGTCCTGAGTAATTTTCCCATCTTTTCCCACACCCAGAGATGTTGGGGTTACAGGTGAACATGCACAGTTATTCCTGGCATTTTTTAAATGGGTGCTAGGGATTTAAACCTGAGTGTTCATGAATTCTTACCCACTGAGCCATTGCCTCTGCCTGTACCACACATTTTTAATTTGCCTTGTTTAAGTCTATTGACTACTCAACAACAGAAAATGGTGTGGAATTTACCTCTGTATGCTGTGTTTACCGTTAATGAATAAAGAAACTGCTTTGGACCTATAGTGGGGCAGAACTTAGCTAGGTGGGAAAAACTAAACTGAATGCTAGGAGAAAGAAGGGCAGAATCAGAGAGAGTCCATGGAACCATTTGAGACAGATGCTGGGAACTTTACCTGGTAAGCCACAACCACGTGGTGATATACAGATTAATAGAAATGGGTTAAATTAATAGACAAGTTAGCCAATAAGAAGCTAGAGCTAATGGGCCAAGCAGTGATTTAATTAATACAGTTTCTATGTAATTATTTCGGTTCTTGGCAGCTGGAACAAACAAGTGGCTTTGCCTTCCCTACTACAAGAAAATTATCATTGTCATTACTTTTTGGCTACTGTGAGTTTCATAGAGGGAACTGACCTGTTTACCTTCATGTAGCAGCAAGCTGGTCATCCTATAGACACACCCTGACGCCATGTTGTTTCCTTCACACCATCTGCTCTATTCATTGACTCCCCAAAGGAGACAACGTTGAACTCAAGAAAATGTGGGGTTCCTTATAGACTTGTAGTTTTTACAGTGACCTAGTGACTAAATGGAGACATGGAACCTTAGGGAGAGGGGAATGCTGGCTTATAGATGTGCTCTCTGGGCCAAGGCAGGGAGCTATCAGTATTTACCGGAGAAGTTATTGAAAGAGAAGGACTTAGACCCACCAGTGCAGAGTACGTGATTTTGGAGGCTGTAATCAATTGCCTCCTGTCAGGCTGAAAATGTAGCCAGTTCCTAAGTAATGAACACAGATTAGAGAGCCATGTCTTTCCATCACTGTCTGAGGAGAGTTTTCGGTCTTAGCATCCAGGCACTCAGGTGTGTTTAGGATCTCACATGAAATCAACCCTAATGCTGACCAAGGCAATGCAATCAATTAAAATGTGCTAAATACCACTCCACCCGGACTCCAGGCTTCACAAACTAGAGAATCAATTCAGTGGAACAAGAAAATAAAGGAACTGTAGGGGTCGAGGTCAAATCTTTAGCGAAACTCTAAAGGGAAAAATTGGCCTGCAGAGCAAATCTTTTAGTACTTAGGATGCAGACTGTGGCTAATGTCCAGAAGCGAAGGCCATTAAAACCGCATTAGGAAGGCCATGTTTACATTTCTACAGTCCATCAGATGCCTCCTCTCATACCAAGCAGGATCCCCTTTGTATATCATGGTCTCTAGTACCTGCCAATAAGAAATGCACTTGATTTTTACTGAGCTGCAATTCTGGAAACAAGCAGAATATTCCTTGAGTTCATGACCTACCAGTAGGTAGAAAAAAAAGAAAAAACTCCATAGACACAACAGTAAGCAGAGGTGATACATTTTAGTCCTTGATTCAGCTCCTCTGACGGCCACAAGATTCTCTAATAGAGACTTGGACTGGCCCGTGAAGGCATCTGGGGGGACTTTAACCTCTTCCTCCTTACAAAGGCAGTGGATCACAAGTTTCCCCTTCTTGTAGCTCATTGCAATCTATGTTTGTTTGATGTAGTTTTCTGCACTGTGTGATGCAGGGGGATGACCAACTTTATGGAAAGTATGATGATAAGCACTTGAAGAACATGTGAACAGGTTAGAAGTGTTTCCCTTCAAGAGGAGCGGAGTTAGGAACGAGTAATACTGGACCAAGCCCGTTTTACAGTAACACAGAAATGACAAGTTATGCAAAAGGAAGGAGACTAGCAAGAGGTGAGGAAAGTCTCAATGTGTTTCCACAAAGGTAAGGTTTAAAGAAGCAGGGCGGGGAATGGGAAGAAGCAACTGGGTGGAGAATAAAATCCAGAACCTGGTGGTCTACACATGTGTAATCTAACCAAACAGCTCCATGTCACAAGCTTGTTCAGGAGAGCCCTGAGGGTGTCATTAGGGCATGATAATGTCAAAAAAGACCCAAGGATCATTAACGCCACCCAAACAAAAAGATTCTGGTTTCAAGAAATTTGAACTAGCTCACAGAGGCCTCTACATCTTGAAGAAAACACTAACCAGCTGGCCCATCGTGCATGCCTTGTAAGCTAAGGGATTACAGCAAAGATAGTGTGAGCCTCATTACCCGCCTAAAGTTGGTGATTTATTTCTGTGTTTTTAATTGGAATAGAATTACATCTCCTCACCCCTCGCTTTCTCATTCTAGCTTCTGCCAGGTACCCTCCCTGGAACCCCTCATGTCTCATGTCCCTGACTCTCAAGTTATTCATCCCTTTTTCTTTGATTGTATGTGTTACATATGTGGGTATATATATATATATATATATATATATATATATATATAACCTGCTGAGCCCATTATTGCTGTTGGTGTGTATATAACTTCAAAGCTGACAACTCTGTATCAGACAGTCAATAGGAAGCTCATCCCCGGAAGAGGCTAACTCTCCTTCTCCCAGCAGTCAATATCTGTCTGTAGGTCTTTGTCTAGGGGTGGGACTCCTTAGATTTCTTCCCTCCATGTTAGCAAGTCCATTGATGTCCTGACGCTGTTTATGCATCCATTTCTAGGAGAGATTTTTCCTCAGTCTACCTGGTATTCTGGCTCTTGCTGTCTGTCTTCCCACCCCCTCTTCTGCAATATTCCCTGAGCCATGGATGCGGGATCTGTGATGCTGATGTATCCTACAGGGGCTGTTCTCCCTATGAGTCATTGATCTCTGCATCATGTCCAGTTGTGGTTTCTTGCAAAGGTCTCCATTTGCTGCAAAGAGAAGATGTTTTGATGAGGAGTGCTAGCTATACACTGAAAGGAAAAGTGAGCCTCACAACAGTGAATTTTTAAAAAATCAACTAGAAGGAATTAAGTAACAGTCAACAAAACCAAGTGTGGCAGTTTGAATAGAATAGTGCCCGGGAACTCCTGTGTTTGAATGCTTGGCCCATAGGGAGTGGCACTACTAAAAGGTATATGGCCTTGTTGGTGGAGGTGTGACCTTGTTGGAGGAAGTGCATCACTGAAGGGCTGGCTTTGAGGTCTTATATACTCCAGCTATGCCCCATGTGGTACACAGTCTTCTTCTGCTACCTGTGGATCAAGACGTAGGACTCTCAGCTCCTTCTCCAGCACCATATCAGCCCGCATGCCTCTGTGTCTCTCACCATGACAAGACTGGAATTGAGTCAACCCCAATAAGTGATTGTATGGTCATGGTGCCCTTCACAATGATAGAAACCCTATCAAGACTATGTGCAAGATTTATTCAGTTTTCCCCATTTCATTTATAGGTGTGTTTGCACATATACCTGTACTTTAAGCATGGCATATGCAAAAATATTTTCATTTAACAAATCCATTCCTGTTTAGCTGTATCTTTTTGAACTCCATACTTTCCAGTGTTCTGCTTGGTTCCAGAGGCATAGAACAAATATCCAGTGAAGGGGCTTCTGGTGGGTAAACCCTTGGTTTCACACCAGAATTGGAGAGATTTGGTATCTCAATCTGCGTCTACCACTCTGACCCTTGGGGGGAAATACTTTTAATTCCTGAGAACATAAAGTGTCTATAACCTGGGAATATTTAACTAAAAAGTGTTAAAATACACAGTTCTTTGGTATACGGTGTTTCTGCTTCATTATTTAGACAAATTTACTTCACTGCTGGTGCTGGAGGACAAGATCAGATTGCATTAAGTGGAATAAGATGGAAGATGCTTGACATTTTACTTATAATTATTACCAACTGGACTATCAGCCTAGGGTCTCTGTGAATCACCTTTACAATGACCACAGCTATTTACCGATCTTGCAATCCTCTCATGGCTACTGAAGCACCCAGACCTCACCTTCCTTTGTTCAAGGTGATTGAAAAGCAAGTCAAGGGCAGGTAAGATGGTTCCATGAGTAAAGATGCTTCCCGTGCAATAGTGATGGTACGCCTTCCACTTCAAGAAGTCCTGCGAAGGTGGAACAAAAAATGGAGTTCACAAAGTGCAGTCCCATAAAGAGATGGTGTCTGAGTCTGCATGCATTGCTGGAAGTTACTGTCCTTCTCCCTCTGACCACCTTTTTCTATGCCATAGACTGCCCTGTTTCATTGCCCCATAAATTTCCCTGGACCTCAGGAAGGTGGCTTTGAGACCTGCGTTTGTGTCTCCATGCTTAGCTGTTGTCCTAGCTCTCTTTCTGCTGCTGTGATAAAACTTTAACCAAAAGAAACCAAAGGGGAGAATGGGTTTATTTACACTTAAACTTCCAGGTCATAAATTGAGAGATGTCAAAGCAAGAACTCAAACAAAATCTTGAAGCAGAAACCATGGAGGAACATTGCCTGTGAGGTTACTAACCCAGGTTCATGCTTAGGTAGCCTTCTTATATAACTCAGGAGCACGGGAGGTGGTGCTGCCCACAGTGGGATGGACTCTTCTAAGTCAATTAATGACCAAGACAACCACCAATGGATATTCCTACAGATCAATCCCTCAGTTGAGATGCTCTTCTCAGTTGACTTCAGGCTGTGTCAAGTTGACACTTAAACCTAACTAGGATGTTTTTCACAGAAGCAAATCTTTCAACTTTTGTAGATCTTGTAATTTCTGTGATTGGAAAATGAGCTAAGCAGAACTAGATCGCTCCCATCCCAGTGTGCTGGTAGTTTGGGAAGAAGAGCTTCTCTAGAATACATACTTTCTCTCTCTAAATTTATTGTTCACAGAGTTCCTTTCACGGAAGAACACATCTTTTCATAGTCTGAAGCTGTTGGCACCAGGGACAAGGTCTGCAGTAATGGGGACACACAATCTTCTCCTGCTCCTGTGAGCAGGTCACGTGATCAGCCTATCTAACCTTTACCCACACTGCATTTACACCATTGGGCTCCCTTTCCTTTGCTGGGTTCAATATTCTGTTATATACTAGAAGACCCTGAGGGCAGTCACGCTCGGGGCTACGATATGGAAAAGCAGACACTAGGGCTATTACACATCCTCCACGTTATCATTGTCGGGCTTTATTAACAGGAGAAGAGAAGCAATTTGTTTTCATCGCAGCGTGGCCATTCAGTACTTCCTGCTCCTTTCTTTCACAAGGCCTTTGACATTCTATCACTGGGTAGAAGAAGCTCCGGGGGGCCCTGTCTGGTCTCAGAGGTCATTGATCATCGTGTCTGCCATTATGGCTGCCCATGTCCGTCACCGTCATTAATCAGGCATCGCAGGGCAGCAGGCCCTGGCACACGTTTGTCAATGGTGCTCACTGAAGAAAACGCTTGGTAAAGTTTCTGCAAAGGATAGACTAAGGCATGCAAGATTTGTGTTTGACCACTGCTACCATGGAAAGACTTAGTTGTGGTGGGTCTCCAAAGAGAGTCTCAATGACTCAGCATGCCCTATATGAACACTCCTCAGGTTTAGACCCTTCCCTCTCCGTGTTAGATGTGAGCTGCTCTATAACTGGTCTTCACCAGCCGTCTGACCACTCTGCTGCACAAGGAAGTGGTAGAGCGTGTACAGAGAAGTCACAGGACACTGACTAGACATAGCACTCAAATGAGTCTAGATTTACAGCCTTTCTAGCCAAGACAGTAGACAGGTGAAGAAGTTGTGTGAGGACCCTAGTTCTCAGATATCACCCACAGTAATGGTGAGCAATATCCACGGATGCTGTTTAATATTGACTGTCAGCCTGATTGAATTTAGAATTGGCATGGAAACACACCTCTGAATGTGTCTATGATAGTGTTTCATAAGGGGTTTATTGAGGATGGAAAATTAACCTTGAATGTGGGCAGCACCAGCTCATGATCCTAGACTAAATAAAAAGGAGAAGGCTGGGTGACCATTAACACACATCTCTTTCTGCTTCCTGACTATAGGCGTAACGTGACTGGCCACCTCATGCATCTGACACCATGCCTTTGTCACTGTGATGGACTGTACTTCTAAACCCTGAGCCTAAGCAAACCATCCCTTTCTCAAGTCACTTCCGTCAGGTATTTTGTTACAACAATGAGAAGAATAAATAAAACCCTTCCACGTTGCCACATTAGTTTTAGGATGGCCATAACCAAATGTCTAAGCAAACGACTTCGAGAAAGGAATTTTTTATTATTGCTCAGCGCTCCAGGGACCTCAGTCCACAGTCCTAGGTTCTGTTGATTTGATGGGTGGAGTAGCGTGGCAGTGAGAATGTGTACAGATACTGTTCACTTCACAGTGAACAGGAAGTGGGGAGAAGGAAGGAACAAACCAAAAATGACCCTCAAAGGCATGGCCCTAGTGACCTACTTCCTCCAGCTGAGGAACAAGTCTTCCACATTTGATCCTGGAAGGGATGTTTCATACCCAGACTAAAACAGCTGTCCTGTATCATTAATGACCCCCAAGAATTATGAGCAGCAATAAGCCTACTGTGATCTGCCACTATGTTAGAGCACCGTTTATTAACAAGTATAAATAATGGAGTGATGTGCAGCACATGGGTTTAGAGTGGAGTCAAAGGAAAATGGAGAGACATATCCTAAGGCAATGCGTGCTGGCAGGCCAGCGTCGACATAGATAGGGCTGCTGTGACAATCGAGTACCACTCGCAATCACCTAAAGGAACTTGCCTCTTGACAAAGGATTCTCGAGAAACTCTGACCTATCCTGGGGGGCTGAGCTAGAAGAGATAGATGGGTAAGTATCCTCTGTTTGGGAGAACTGAGGGGAGCCGTAGCCAAGCTTAGAGTGGGAGCATCAAAGGCTCAGGGATGTTGGGTGCAGAGACCCCACAAGCTCTGGAAATAGGCACACGGTAAAATCAATATGCAGGGTCTCTCAGGGGAACATTTTCAGAACCATGGCAAGTTCATCCGTACCTCTAGCCCTATGGTTTGTAAGGCCAGCATCACACTTTTCAGCTTAAGAAGTGGGGCCTTGGCTACTAATAAGCCTGGGGAGGAACCGTGCCAAGAAGCGGTTGGGATACCTACTATCCTTCACGCGGCAAGCCCTCATGCATCTTGGAGACTGGAGATAGGACCCTTCCTATTCTTCCCAGGTGTGAGGTGGTGCAGCTATGATGCTGGCGTTCCTTCCTGGGACTATTGGTGCTTTCCCACACTCCTCCCCCACCCATCTGTCTGGATGCCGACCCCACAGTATGCATGCCTCACACTCTGCCTCTTTGCTCTCATTTCTCCGGTAAGAATTGCAAGGATGAGTACTTACCTGAGGTCCTGGTTACAGTGAAAAAGACAGAATTTGAACCCCAATTTTTCTTTTCTTCTTGTCCCTTTAAGACCATGTACTCTGCCAATGTGGGAGCTATCCATCAAAAAGACATGAAAAAAAAGGCAGCTTTTTGCCAGGAGAGGGGGACAAAAGGGCTCCAGACAGAATAGCATTTGAAACGTGAACACGGCCGCCCAGCAACAGCTTTTCTCTCTGCCACACACTGTGGGGCTGCCAGAGGCACCCCGGGAAAGTATTGTTTCCACACATCAGTCTCGGCGACTGAATATTTCTTCCTGCATATGACCTTTCTCCACACAGGACGCCTTTGTCACCCTCTAATGGCCTGCTCGCCGCTTTCCTCCGCCTCCTTTATTCTTTTTTGGCTGAAGAACATCTATTTTTCCACTCAGGCAATAATTTTGCTCAGTATCTAATTCATCTTCTATCTTGAAGGAAAGCCAAATTGGGGTGGGATACAATTATCTGTCGATTTCCAGGCCGCCCATATGTCCACCAGTGTGAAAGTTGGATTTTCCTCATGGGCAATTGTGGGCTTTAGTGAAATTACATTTGGGGGCAGGGGCCTGGCTTGGCATCCCTAAGAACAAGCTTGATGTAGCCTTCATCTCTCTACATTTAACTAACACACTGGTGGCCGACCAATGCTGCTGCCATGACCGAGGGTGTCCATAGGCGGTAGTGGTGAGAGACACCGGCCCCCAACATGACTCAGCCCTCTTTCTGTTGGTGTTCCTGGTGGTCCAAGTTTGGGCCAGGTGTTTCCAGGTTCTTAACCTCTTATTTAAGAATTAAACAAATTATTTCACTTGTTGCAAGGTAGCAGGGAAGCTACAGATCGGGAGACAGTGCAGTTGAAAAAGGAATCCACTATCAGGACTGACTGTAGGGCACATGAGTGTGGGTACCAGGGCCCTGGTTACTCTATGTTTATAAGGTGCAAGAGAAGGAGTTTGGTTACTAGGGACATAGTTTTGAATGGTTCTGTATTTTGACTGACAGGCTTGGGTTAGGCAAGAATTTGCTCATGGCAAATGTCCCTTCCCACAATGTATCTGATTTTAATTATATGCATGCCAAATTATGCATAGGTCTAAGATGGTAAATTGGAGTTTTCCCAAAGGGTTCACTTCGAGGTCATAATTCGCTTTATTGTGTGTGCACCCTAAACTAGCTCAGGCTGGGTTGGCCTCTGACCCTCATTCCAGATGTATTGGGATAATATCTGAGCAGGAATTGTCCAAATCTGATGGTTATTAAGGGAAAGAAAAACCGACTCCATTGTTCAGAGTGGGGTCCGCATGTAGCTTGAGGCAGGTGGGGTCCTAGATTGCCCACAGGTTGCTAGGTGAACTGTTCAAGGTCGGATGTATAAGTATTAGACATGCTGGGGAGACCCCTAGGTAGGCAAAGGATTGTTAGAAGAGGCACAGCCCAAGCCAAGAGGAGTCCTAGGCTGCAAAGCTCGTCCCTATGCTCACTGGCCTCACTGGGAAGCAAGACGGCTGCTATGACAGATGGAGAAAGTAGAGGAAGATTCAGCCTGCTCATCAGATTCTAAGATGTCCTACTAACAGAGGCCAGAGGATAGAAATCAGACAACTCAAGGCGTGAGTGGGAAACCACGTCACATTTCTTTCCATTCACCTCTAACTGAAATGTAGCTTTTCCTTTCGTTATGAAAGTAAACAGACAACCAGACTGGTATTAATAATTCTGGGATTTTTATCACCAACAGACATGTTTACGACATCCTATCATGGTTGCTGGTATATAAAAACTATTATTTATGCCCATTAGTACTTGAAGTTTATGAAAGTTATATGCACAACCACATTAGAACTTGTTTTTAAATCATTATCCGAAACCACAGATAGTGTTAGGCCATAAATTGAGGAATTATAATTTATCACCATAGTGAGTCATCATTATGTTTTGTCTTTGTAATTATATGCTTTATTTTATACACTAAGAAACACTACTTTGAGATGTCCCTAGGCTGCCTCAGACCCCCAGAGGGACCCATGCACAGTATCCTTCATGAGCTTTGTCTCTCAGGGAAGCCTGACGTTCTTTATACCCCATTTTGAACAGAAGCTAGAGAAAAGCAAAGGAAAAATGAGCAAGAAAAAAAGTAGAGAAGAGAGAGAGCGAGAGAGATCTGCAGTTTCCAAACCTTCCCCAAGAACACACAAAATAACACTAAGAGAAACCTGAGTGTGAGCCAGGGAAGCTGGAAAGAAATCCTAAAACTCTACATGACAGCAAAGGCACAGCAACACTGAAGAATGACCTCACACTGAAGGTCTGAGTGTCCTGTGTGTGGCCCAGGTATCTGTAAGACCATGTCAGTGTGGATCTGCTGAAGGCAAGGGCCAGAGGAGAAAAATACCAGGCCCCTCATATGCTCTCCCTGCTTGAAAAACGACACAGTCTGTTTCAGGTGGGGAGACCCTTGATGTCTGGCACACAACTAGTGTCCCCACAGGAAAGTGGGGGTCCCCATGGCTTCTTTTCCTGGAAATATTCAGATACCTCCACTGAAGTAAAGTAGGGATCAGTACGCTGGGTCCAGGCATTCAGTGTGCCGGGCCATTGCAGCTATTCAGGGAAACCTCTCTGTTGAAGTCACAGTAGATCTCAACAGACTTTCTTTGCACTCCTTCCCAAGCAGCCCCAGCTGACGTATCCAAGACCTGGGTTCTGTGTTTGAGCGTCATCATCTACACCCCTTCCCACTGTGGAAAAATGAAGGGGGTGCAAGTTCACTAGATACAAATTTAGAGATTCCATGCCCTGCCTACCAGCAGAACAGCAAAAGCCATAGGAAAGAGCAGGCAAGGAAAGAAAGGCATGCTCGCCCCCTCTGCTGGGAGGGGAGACTGAGTACCCTGAGCAAACTCAGGGGCCATTTAAGACACAAAACTTGAGTCCTCACCTCTGAAGGGTGACAGAACTGGAGAATTACCAGGCTGATTCTTTGGTCACTCGTTGAGGGATGATGATATTCTATTGGCTATTCCTGGTGCCAACCAAGAGATGCGGATGCTGACATCTGGACATCGGCTGACAAGTGCTGGGGGGAGGGGTGTGAGAGGATGCAGCAGAGGACCCACAAGGCTGCTCGTGAACAGCAACTACTAAAGATCACAGGCTTAGTTAAACACTGTACAGGTCACATGGCATTTCTACACTATCACTATGAGACCAGTACATTAGCTGAAGGTCACGAATGGGAACACACAGGCTCTCTTCTTGTCACCCAAGCAGTGCCATGCAAAATTGAACATGTAAGCTGCCCTGCTCTAGAAGACAGCTGCTTTTTTTTCTCTACCGCATGGCATTCCCTCCAACATCACCGCATGCTGTGGAGCAGAGTCTACGTCACAGATATATGAGTTCAGAGCCAGTATTGCCTGGTCTCAGAAACATCTCATACTAGGTTTACGATTCCACAGCCCTACTGTCTTGAAACACAGGTAATTTGGGAAGAGGAGTACTTAGTTGTCAACCTGACTGACTTTAAAATCGCCATGGATACACACCTCGGGATGTGTCTATGAGGGTGTTCCCAGAAAGGTTGAACTGAGAAGGGACAGCTCACCTTGAATGTGAGCAATGCCACCCCATGGGCTGGGGTTCTGAACTGAATGAGAAGTGAGCTGAGTACCCACAGTCACTGTTCTCTGGTTCCTTGCTGCAGAGTGATCTCACACCCCTGCCACCAGGACTCCCAGTCACAATGGGCTGTGCCCTCAGACTGTGAGCCACAGTGAAGCCTTCCTTTCCCTAAGCTGCCTTTGCCACTCCTTGTTATTCACTTTGCATTAAGCTGTGGATTTCACATCAGGTCCTGGACTCGGGGAGCCTGCCTGTCCACATTCTAATTCACCCAAGAAACTCATCTCCAGCTCACAGGCAGCCTGTTACCATGTGACTGGCTCTGCAGAATTAATTGAAAACTCCCTGCAACTTGGATAATAATTTCCCTCCCTAACGTTACACGGAGAATTAACGGGTGATAATGATTTAACAGCGTACTCCAGGCAGCAGAGAGTGGCCAAATTCTTTCTCAAAGACCCTGGCTGTTACTTTAATCTTCTCACTCCCTCCCTGTGTCGCAGCACAGTGGCTAATGACCTGCAATAAATCCAAGAAGCTGTGATTTGAAAGCCACTAAGATCCAGCTTGGAAACAAATCTATAACTTTCATTGAGAGGCGGTATCTAGGTTACCTAGGCCCAGCAAGGATCCCCCGATATTAAGGTAGTTCTTCTTTTGAGAACTGGATCTATGTACCTACTTTCTCACCCAGACTTGTGTTTCTTTCTCTTTAATCACACACACCGCTCCTTTTATCTAATCTTGCCAGGCTGCCTTGCTCTCTCAAGTCCAGTGGCTGGATTATCAAAGCTGATTGTGGCTGTGGTACTGAAGGAGAGCCAGAAACCAAGGCATGGCCAGAATGTCTTGAAGACAGATATGTACACTTGAGGCTGTGCTCAAGTCCCATGCTGAAGCTGAGGGCATCCCCTCGCTACCCGAGTTCCTGCCCTCACCCTTGATACACATATGAGCAATGCCCAATGGTCTCCCAAAAAGACTGGGGCCACTAAAACTCAACAGAAATGTTTATTGTTGCAATTCTTCATTCACTGGAAACTTCTCTGCCTATAGATGGATCTATTTGAGAAAAGCTGAGCTGGAGATGGTCTCCTTTCTTCTTGGGAGGGTATATTGACAAGCTCAGCTCTCCCTAGCTGCATCCCTGAGATGGCTCAGAGGGAGAGCTTCAGGATCCTCAGTTCCCGAAGACAAACTCTGAAAGCAGAGTTCTTTGCAGACTATGGGTCAAGCCTGACCTGACCTGAGTACACACCATTGACATTTCTCCCTTCTGCTGTGACTGTCCCTGCATCTGCAGCCAGGCTGTGGATGCTGCACCTGGCAGAGACCACCTATTGTTATTACATGGTGCAGAATGGACACACCATGCTACCTTCCCCAAATGGAGACATTCCGCTTTCCGAAGCTCATCTGCTACTGGGACTTTGGATCTTCCCTCCCCGAACACAAGTTACAAGGCTCCGTTCATGGTGTGAAGCATGCATAGCTGCCTATGGGAGAAGCCGGGGGTTGAAGAGACGAGCTTTACATACAAATGTTTATCTTTAACGGAGATCGGGATGCGCCCCGAGAAAGTGTTGTAATGATGTAGGGAGCTGAGTGCCACTGGGTGTCAGGGGCATGCCACCGACTCACGTGGCACATGCCGAAGGCTCAGTGGCAGGAAGCTGAAGGGAAACACAAGACTGGAATCTCCCTTTATAGCAGCAGGGAGCAAGAGAGAGAGCTGGAAAAGTCACTGGGGTCACACCATAGAGGACTGAAAGGCCAGGTAAGGCAAAGATGGATGGGGCAATGGGGCTGTTCCTTAAATATTAAATTCTGGAAGCCCATGCAGGTGACTGGCCAGGAGGCATGGCAGAATCTAGGCAGAGATGAAGTGGAATGGCAAGATGTGGCTCTGAACTCAGGTAGAAGATGGATGCTTTTTCTGAGACCTTACACAAAAAAAGCCAGGAGAATGAGGAAAGCTGGGATTCTGAAACATAAAACTGGTACCCACACTGCATCTCCTCAGTGCAGTGGGTCTGGCATGGGTACCATGACAGCCCTTCCTCATTTGTATTTCTCTTCTAGCATACCCAGAGAGGCTTAATTATTTAAATCTCAATTAATCCCCGCAAGGGTGCTTGCATGAGAAGTTTGTTTAATTATCTCCTTTAAACTCCCCGGTTGCACATGGCCTTGTTTGGTTTATTGATCACTCGAGCATCAAGCTTCTGGCTGGGAACTGACAGCTGGAGTGGCTGAGAAGCAATGCTTCAGAGCAAACTCTAAGGGTCACTGTGCCCCCTCTTGTATTCTCCGAGACACACAACGGTAGAGAATGGCTCGGGGGGGGGGGGGGGGGAGCCATGGAAGAGACCAGGCCTCCTTCGAGCTCTCTTGAGTGTAACTGTAACCTCGCCAGTTCTCTGCCTGCCATTAGGTTTGGCCTTTCTCCTAAGAGCAGAAGATGCAATGCCCTCGTAGCGCCTCCCTCCGGTAGTGTGCCCCCACACTGCTTTCTAATTTTGTGGTAAGACACGCGGCATGGGATGTACGATTAACAGCACCTTGCACCTTTAGGATTTTGTGCAACCGCTCGCATCGAGCTCTAAGGTCACTCCCTGTTCTTTCCTCTCCCAACTCCTCACCAATCACCTCTCGGCTATTCTGGACATTCCTAATGGATGCCACCAGGTAGCAGGAGGCCTCGCTCCGGACTCTCCCATGAGGCTAAATGTTGTCAACATCTGGTACATAAGCCAGTACTCAGTGCTTTACTATAGCTGGATAACATTCCAACTGCTAATACTCCAGTTGTATATTGGTATACGAATTGTATATGCGGGGCTGTACAGAGGAACCCTGTCTTGGAAAACAAAAACAAAGAACTGAACATTTGCTCATGTGTTCATAGTTGTGGTCAGGAGTGTCAATGAAGAGCATCTTTTGCACAGCGGTCCTCAACCTTCCTAATGCTGAGACCCTGTAGCTCAGCTCTTCATGTTGTGGTCACCCCCAACCATAAAATTATTTTTGTTGCTATGTCATAACTGTAATTTTGCTGTAGTTACAAATCTCATGTAAATACTTTTTGATACAGAGCTTTGCCGAGGGGGTCACGACCCTCGGATTGAGAACCACCATTGCCAATCATACACCATAAGAGAGTTTTCAGATAAGCACTCCATTGAATTCTAGCATAGGTTCTTTGGATTCTGACTCTAATCAGCCTTGATTTGCAAGTCTGGTGCACAATCTAATGTACAGTATCCGAGCAGTGCGAGTTTCTTTAGGTCATGAGGACGTACATTTTTTTTTTTTAAATTTTTGAAATAGTAGTTTCCAAAAACCTCTCCAGTCGGTGTGTATGCAGCTTCCTGCCATGGAAATCTCTGAATTCTCCCCCTAAGCTCATCGAGAAGAAGAACTGCACTAGATGGCCTACTTCCTCCCGGGCCCTCCATCTTGGAAAGTCATGGTAATGACATAATTCTTGCCGCACTCGGAGTGCAGAGAACTGGACTTGGGTCCTGCCCCTGCTCCATCCTAGTCTAGGTCTCTACTGAGCCTCCGCGCCCTCGTGGGCTAAAGAGATGGCTCACTTGGTAAGGTTGTTTGCCACGTAAGCCTGAGGACCCAAGTCGGGATCTCTAGCACCCACATAGAAACCAAAGAACAGAGCGCACACCTGTAATCTCAGCAGAGAAAGGAGGAACAGCAGGGTTTGCTTGCTAGCCAGTCTGTGCCAACTGGTGAATTCAGGGTTTAATTAAATACCCTGTCTCAAAATCATAAGGTAAAAATAAATTGAAAAAGGCAGCTGACACTGGCTGATGGCCTCCAGTGCAAACATATGTACATGTATTCACACACATGTGCACCACATAGGAACATCTACAACTACAACCATATAACACACACAAATAAAATAAGAGATAGAGCATAAAAATAAATAGACAGACAGACAAGGTCTAGTGCCCTATCTAATGCCTATAACCCCAACATTTAAGAGGCTAAAGCAGAAGAATCTTGGGTTCTGTGTTAACCTGGGCTACATAGTGAAATAGTGAGATCTTGTCTCTGAATGAGAAGAGGAAAGTGAGAGGGGAAGGAAGAGAGGGAGAGAATTTTTTAAATGCATATGGGAAGCCTGGATCATTTTCTTCTTTAACTCGTTAAGTATTTTGCAAAAACAAAAACAAAAAAATAACATCTAAGAATCAGCAACTCCTTGGAATTTACCCAACCCAGTTGAAAACATATGTTTCATAAAGTCCTGCCTATGCATTTGTGTCGGCTCTGTCTCAAGCTGATGCACTATGGAAGCATCTGAGGTGCCCTTCAATAGATGGGAGGTTAAATAAGTTTAGGATAGTCAAGCGAGAGAGTACTTCAGCACTAAAAAGAGATGCATTTTCAAGGCCAGAAGATACCAAAGCACTTTATATACTTGTTACTGATATTTCTCTAACAAGACTGCACTCTCCATGATCTAAGTATATGATAGTCTAGAGAAGGCCAAACCAGGGTAACATTTTTAAAAAGTGGTTGCTGAACATGGGTACAGTGAGAAAAATGAACAAGGGACATTTGGGGAACAGTGGATTCTTAGAGCAAACATACATACATACTTTGTATGGCACCGTCACAGTAGATAAATGCCATTGTCACAGCTATCAAAACCCAAATAATGCATACCACCATGAGTGAGGACCAGTGTCAAATGAGCAATAGGTGACTATCATGTGTGAATGTAGGAATCTCAAATGTAACAGATGTACCACTCAGGTGAGGATGTTGGTAGGTGCAGATGTACCTGTGAATAGGAGAGGAGGTGTGTGAGAACCATCTGCACCTGTGAATGGGAGAACAGGTGAGTGAGAACCATCTGCACCTGTGAATGGGATAATAGTTTGCAACAAGAGGGGGCCGGCTTGTTGGGGTTTCCGTCCCGCCCGGTACCCCACAGTCAGCAAATCCCAAAGAGAAATCACACACAGGACTCCATAAGGTTATAAACTGATTGGCCCATTAGGTCAGGCTACTTATTAGCTCTTATAACTTTTGTTACCCCATTATCCTTATCTATGTTAGTCATAATGGCTTGGTACCTTTTTCAGCTGTCAGCTTACATGTTGCCTCTTCGGTGGTCTGCGCAGGAGTGGACGAAGAGCTTCCTTCTTCCCAGAAGAAATACTCTGTTCTCATTGCTTCACCCCTACTTCCTGTCTGGTTTTCCTGCCTATACTGCCTGCCTGGCCAATCAGCATTTTATTAAAATATGATTGACAGAATACAGACAATTCTCTCACACCATTTCCCTCTTTTTTTTTTTAACAAAGGAAAATACCCATAGTCCATTTGTTAGGAATGTGGGCGTAGTATTTCAGGCTACTTCCTGCTGGTTGGGGGCGCTGATAATCTTATGGGGACCTAAAGAAAATTTAGAGTTATAATCAAGTTCTGACTGGAGTATCCTGTGAGTCTTGATCATCTCAGGCAGCAGTCTCGAATCTGTTCTGGATGTAGAACTCTGTCATCTGGGCCATCTGTTCCTGTCGGAGATTTCTCAGGTGGCCTCCCTTGGTCAAAGATGATTTTTCTTAACTCTGAATAAATCCAGAGCCTCTCGTTTTCTGTGGAAACAAAAGCAGAATCTCTTCTCCAAAGTAACATTTCTTTTGACTTCAGTTTTGAAGCCAAGGTATTTTCAAAATACCTATCTTGGGTTAGTTCAGCAGCATTTATAAACAAAAGTCTTTTAGCAGCTGTTGCTCCTTCCTCAGCACTCAAACAATTCAAAGAGAGCATAATAGCATACAGTATCAAGATTCTCTGTGTATTTTCCATTTTTATGCAGCTTTATTTCAACCTCTATTTCTTTTATTTTTACTTTTACTTTTTGAGACAGGTTCTCTGTATATCTTTGTCCTGGAATAACTCTGTAGACCAGGCTGTCCTTGAACTCACAGAGATCCACTTGTCTCTGCCTCCCCAGTGCTGGGAATAAAGGTGTATGCTACCACACCTTGAATTCAGAGAGATCTGTCTCTGCCTCCCAGGCATTGGGATTAAAGGCCTGTACTACCACACCTTGAGGTCACAGAGGTCAATCTACCTCTGCCCCTTGAAATCACAGAGGTCAATATGCCTCCGCCTCCCAGGCATTGGGATTAAAGGTGTGTACCACCACACCCTATTTCTCCCGTTCTTTCTTTTTTATTTTTAATGACTTTAACCATTATCCTGCATATATTTTTAACACACTGTAAACTCTTTAGAGGTTTTCTTCATCTTTAAACCTCTCTTTACTGTATCTCTCTCTCTTTTTTGACTACATGAGTCTTTAAGGAGAGGACTAAAATTGTGGCTTTTATGGCTGGAATTAGCCCATCTCTTAGCTTTCCAGCCTCATGGCAGAGGTACTGCCAGAGCCATTTTTATCGGCACAACTCTACAGTGTTTCAAGGTTTCTGCCAACAAGCAAATTGCATCATTCTGCTCACAGACCATACTCAGTCGGACTGCCTGCCTGAAACAGTCAGAGTTTGCCCTGGCAGGACGGCCCAGAAAGCTGGCATTTTAAAACAGCACAGCTTTTTTCCTGCTACGGCTGAAAACCGAAAAGCATGCGTTCAGCTTTTGATCAACACCGTAAGTGTTTCGTGGCAGGATCTCTTAATGAGCTGCAGGGTTTTGCAGCTAAAGCTGAGTCAGGAAGCCTCTCTTAGATGAGAGCATTTGCTTGCCTCTAGCAAGCAGAGCAGACCCGAGAAATTGCTGCTACCAAGAAAACATGCTTTACTCTATTCTTTCCCAAGCTTTCTCAAGCTTTCCGTGGATTCAGTTATCCACATCTGGGTGCCATATGTAGGGAGGAGTTGAGGGCAGGTCTGCTTTTCATCCTGCCCAGCTCCCACATGGCTAGCTTAGCCCCAGAAATAATAACACACAAATTGTATTCATTTAAGCACTGCCTGGCCCATTATCTCTAGAGAGTTAGTTACTGACTAACTCTCATATCTTGATATTAACCCATTTCTAATAATCTGTATAGCACCACGAGCTGGTGGCTTACGGGAAAAGATTCAGCATGTCTGACCTGGTGGCTGGCTCCATGGCATCTGCCTCATCGCCCTCTTCCCAGCATTCTGTTCTGTTTACTCCGCCTACCTAATTTTCTGTCCTATCAAGGGGCCAAGGCAGTCTCTTTATTGACCAATGAAAATAACACAATAGACAGATAACCCTCCTCCATCAATAGTTATTCAAGAACCAGCTGTACCTCTGAATGGGAGAGCAGGTGTGTGAGAACCATCTGCACCTGTGAATGGAAGAGAGGTGTGTGAGAACCATCTGCACCTGTGAATGGGGGAGCAGGTGTGGGAGAACCATCTGCACCTGTGAATGGGAGAGCAGGTGTGTGAGAACCATCTGCACCTGTGAATGGGGGAGCAGGTGTGGGAGAACCATCCGCACCTGTGAATGGGGGAGCAGGTGTGTGAGAACCATCTGTACCTATGAATGGGAGAGCAGGTGTGTGAGAACCATCTGCACCTGTGAATGGGGGAGCAGGTATGGGAGAACCATCCGCACCTGTGAATGAGAGAGCAGGTGTGTGAGAACCATCTGCACCTATGAATAAGAGAGCAGGTGTGTAAGAACCATCTGCACCTATGAATAAGAGAGCAGGTGTGTGAGAACCATCTGTACCAGAGATGAAAAACAGCAGGTGTGTGAGAAACACTACTGTCTTCTCTGAATTTTGCTGTGAAATCCAAATTTTTCTAGAATGATAAGTCTGCAACTCTGCAGAACATATAATAATTGGAACTCATGATGGCTGGAGATGCAGCTCAGTAGTAAAGAACTTACTCAGGATTTTCAAGTCCCCTGGGTTTAATCCCTCACACTGAAAGGAAAGAATGAAGAGAAAGATGAAGTTCCTCTGTGGTTTTTAAAGCCATGAGCACACACTCACAAACATTTACACATAGAAGCTCACATACACATACAATACACATATGTTCACACATATACATATATATGATCACACACATGCACACATATGCACACACATGTACAACACACACTCACACAGCAAACACTTACATTCACACCTTATAGTCATACAGTATACACACATTCACCTACATACACAGCACACACAAGCTCCCATTCACACACACTCTTTCTCATGTACATAAAAGCACAGACAGGCAGTTAACTGATTTAACCACAAGGACTTCTGTGTGGGAAGGAGCTAGAACTTTGCAAAAAATACTATTTTATAGATTGTAATATTTTCCAAGTCATATGCAAGAAATTACATAATATATTCCCAGTAAGAAATAATGTATTATTAAAAGAAAAAGTCAACTTTCTTTTCTGAAAAATGCAATACATCTTGTGTTTGAAGTAATTTAAATTCAGGTGTGCTTTGCCCATCAAGACAAGAAATTTAAGGCTCATGACACAAAAGTCTTGGTGCTCACAGGGTTCAAAGGGACAGCGAGAAGTACTCTACCCTGAGAAGATCACAGCCTAGCAGTGGAGCCAAAGAAGCTTGCTGACACTTGGCACCACTTGATGAGACTGCCAAGGCAGAGGAAGAAACCCACTTGGATGGTGCTGTGGGGATGAAATGAACAAGGCTTCACTGCAGGAAGTGCCGCAAGAGAAGGGAACTGGAACTCACTGGCGGTGGTGTGTGCTTTTAATCCCAGCACTTCGGAGGCAGCAGCAGGCAGAATTCTGAGTTCTGAGTTCAAGACCAGCCTGGTCTACAGAGAGAGTTCCAGGACATCCAGGACTACACAGAGAACCCTGTCTCAAAAAGAGAGAAGGGGAGGAAGGGCGGGAAAGAGGAAGAGAGGAAGGGAGGGAGGGAGAGAGAGAGAGAGAGAAAGAGAAAGAAAGGGAAGAAGGGAAGGAGGGAGGGTAGACAACACCATTGGCATCCATTAGCTTTGAAAGGTAAGATGGGAAAAGGAGGCAGGTCTGATCTGTCCTGTGAAGTGGCTGAGTGAGACCGTGAGTAGTTGGATGTCTCTGGACAGCCATTGAAGATTTTGAAGAAACAGGACAGTTCAGGTTGTGTTGAGCAGGCTACCAAGTGGCCATTTTTAAAATCCATTTGAATTTCATCTTACACCTGTCAGAATGGCCAAGGTCAAAAACACTGATGACAACTTATGCTGGAGAGGTTGTGGGGTAAAGGGAACATTTCTGCATCTCTGGTGGGAAGGCAAGCTGGTACAGCCCCTTTGGATGTCAGTGTGATGATTTCTCAGAAAATTAGGTAACAACTTTCCTCAAGACCCAGCAATAACACTTCTGGGTATCTATCCAAAGGATGTTCAATTGTGCCACAAGAACATGTGCTCATCTCTGTCCATAGCAGCATTGTTTGTCATAGACAGAACCTGGAAACAACTTAAATGCCCCCCGACTGAAGAGTCTATAAGGAAAATGTGGTACATTTACACAATGGAGTACTACACAGCAGAAAAAAATCACGACAGCTTGAATTTTGCAGAAAAATGGATGGAGCTAGAAAACATTATTTTGTGTGAGGTAACCCAGACACAGAAAGACAATTATCACATGTACTCACTCATAGGTGGTTTTTAAACATAAAGCAAAGAAAGCCAGTCTATAAACCACAATCCCAGAGAACTTAGACAACAATGAGGACACTAAGAGAGACTTACATAGATCTAATCTACATGGGAAGTAGATCTCCTGAGTAAATTGGGAGCATGGGGACCTTGGGGGAGGGTTGAAAGATGGAGGGGAGAGGCAGGGAGGGGAGCTGAGAAAAACATAGAGCTCAATTTAAAAAAATTAAAAATATATAAAAAATAAAAATTTGTTTGATAGAAATAATGTATTCTAAAGGTGGGCGATAATTTTCAAGTATATATATATATATATATATATATATATATATATATATATATATTCCTTTTACAAGTAATTCTTTTACTTTCGGTTTGAAGGATTTTTATCTAAAATTGTAATAGGTTAGAAAAAAATCATAGTCATATTTGGCGATGAGATCCATGTTTGCCAGAAGCAAAGACCTGTATTTTGAGATCTGCATTTTGTTTACAGCCATCTTAAATTCACAGGTAAGATATTCACCTTTGCAGGCAAGTTCCGGACCTAGGACACTAGTCTAGTGAGACCTGCAGGCACCAGGCTTTTAGAAAACATTAGCATTTTCCTTTGTTAGTCAACAATCACAGACCCTCAGTATTTACCTATCAGCTAGGGAGGTCTCCAGGCCTGAATTCCAGCAGACCTGACACCCCTTCCCTCCCGCTTGTCCATTTGCTAGATAACAGCCTCTGAGAAATAATTAACGTGGCGGCTTGATCAGAAATACTGTCTTGCCGTCATTTCTCGTGTCTCTTGCCCTTCCATTCCTCTCCCCACGCATCCCGCTGGCCGGGATACATGTTCAAACTGAAAGGCCCACCTGGGATTGTGCAAAAATCCCAGCCCTTCACCACTGCGACTGTCCCTCCCACAGATACACGGGCCTCTCTTCTCTCTGTCTTGTTCTTTTTCCTTGATCTGAATTTATCTCTACATGCATCTTGGTTTGGAGGCAAAGTTTCTGTCACTCCCCTGAATTTATACATTGAAATCCTAATGCCCAGGGTCAGTGAACTCTCAAGCCACCTCACTTATTCTCAGGCGCAGGACGATGCAGAGCAGGGAAGCTGGAGACTGACTGGTGGGTCACATACCTGCCAGTGAACCCCAGTCTTCTAGACGCTCTCTCTGTTTAGGCCACAAGAAAAGGCCCACAGACCTTAGGCTTCGATAAATAAAGAGCCCACTGTGATAACTTTAGGAGAGATGGACTTTGGGAGGAGGTGATGAGGTCATGGGGATGGAACCATCATGATGACATTAGCATCCTTAGAGGAGACCCCACAGAGTTCCCTTGTCACATTTCACCTTCCAAAAAAAAAAAAAAAGCAATACCCTGCAAAGAGGCCAGTCCGCTAGAACTCTCCCATCCTGCTTAGACTTCCCGCTTCCAGAAACATGCGGTATACATGTGTTGTTTATAAGCCCACTATGACATGGTATTTTAATGATATTAACCTGAATAATGCCTTTTAGAAGGACACAATTCACACAATGTCAACAATGAGAGGTGCCTGGAACACAGATATCCTCCCATGATGGGATCTGACTGATGTTTGTGCAGAGCAGACATGGGTGATGGATGTGGGTGTGTGATGGACTGAAAACAGTGCTGCCTGCCGAGTCCCTGTTCTGCACGGAACTTACCTCCCATTCAGTTGAAATCTCCCATCCCATGTTCACACAGGAGCCCCTGAAATCCTCTGCATCTCAGTGGCTTCTCGGTCTCCCCCTTTCCTAATAGTCTATTTAAAGCTGGAAGATGAACCTCATTTTTTTTTCCAAATGTAATTTGAGTGAATTTGCATGATACACGCAGTAACAAGTGCGCTCTGAATTATGTATGATCTCCTCTAATGGGCCGGAGCTTGTTTGGGAAGTGCGATCTTATAAACTACTGGGTTTGCTTTTTATGGCAAATTGAACGCCATTCCCCTACTCTTGCTTTACATATTCTCCTAATTAGGGGGAGATAAAATAGATTTTAGACCTGAAAAAAAGCGATTTCTTTCCGAGAACCCACATTTGTATGGGGAATTAAGCTCATTCCAGTCAGCTGCACCCTCTAATTTAGATCTGTTGTCAGCCCGAAGTACAGTCATAAAAGATTACTCCACTGGGGGCTCTTATGCAATCCACTTCTTAAGGTGACATTTTCAAGTCAAAGAGGGGACCGCTAGGTTGGCTCCCTCAGGAGGTTTGAGGAGGTGGATGAGACCCAGCTTTCCCTGAAGAGAATTTACAGTTGCTCACATCCTGTTGCTCTATTCCCAGGAAAGAAAGCAGAGATTGAAATGAATAAGAACTGCTATCACTTGCTGAACCTTGCTCAACAGCAAGCTAGGCGGGGCATCTCTGGGGCACGACCTTGGAGAGGAGGAGAACTGTTGGTGGCACTTGGTCATTTTATAATGATCCAAATTTATCCTGATGGCATGTATCTTCAGGGTTCAGTGGGAAGTTCTCTGGGAGCTCAAGGCATGGTGATAAACAAGCACACCTTCTTCATCATAGAGAAGAGAGAAGTAGTGATGGGTGGAGCGAAGGCTGTGGAGAAATGACAGAAGGGAACTGGGGAGAAAGTAAAAGTGAGGGCACCTGCCGAAGTACCATAGCCAAACAAAAGTAGAGTCCCCATGGGAGCATCATGGTCCACGTGAGGACAGGACCACAAAGGCATGATGGTCCTATGAAAGAGCAAGACCTATGGAGATGGCACGGTCCACATAAAGGCAGGTCCTATGGAAGCATCAAGGTTTATATGAGGTTAGGCCCTATACACTCAGATCTTTGCAAATGTAGATGAAGGAGGCTCTTAGCCTCACATTGGTCTAACCAAATCGCCTCTCCAGAAATGTCTCGTCATAACAGCAGCCTCCTGCCTGCTAAGGGAATTCAGTTCTCCATCCCTGAAAGGGAAATTTTCTCAGCCTCGAGGGAGCAGACTTTCTGGCTTCTACTCATTCCAACCATTTACAAGGGCCCCATCTCTGCTGCCATTAATGGGGGCACTCCCCACACACCAACTTAGGATACCCAAGAAAGGCACAGGATGTAACCAGGACCTGTAGCGGTTTGGTGTATAGTAGAGACCTAGCCTGCTCTGGGTGGAGAGGGAATTAGGGCAGAACAGGGATGGAAGAAGAAAGATAGAAAGATGGAGGGCCTGGGAAGTAAAAAATTCAATCATGGAAAATGGTATTGCTGACTCTCTCCTAGGGCAGAAAACACAGAATCTTCTAGAAGGTGAAAGAGAGTCAATGAGCCTAGGTAGGGGGAGAAGCAGGACTCACAGGCAATCCAGGTGGTTCAGGCTGGGCTTTGATACTTAGAAGGGGTTTGTGGAGCTTTTTAAACAGAAAAATAATGAAAGCAGATTTGCCGAACGGAAACAGCAATGGTTAGAATTCATGATACATTTCCCTGTGTTCCAGGACCATGCTCCTGGCTTCTGACAAGCCACCTCATTTATTCTCAGGAGCATGCTTGCAGAAGGATGAAGAAGAGGGAAGCCGACACCTTGACCACACACCTGCCAGCGAACCCCAGCATCATAGATCCGCTCTCCTTTTAGAGCCTGGGACAGAGCCTTCGGAACAAGGCTTCCGTGAATAGGTAATTAACAAGCAAGTAAGGGGGTGTTATAGCCAATATCTCGAAGATGCTCATTTCATGGCTAATTTCTTCGGCCTCAGAACGTACCACTTCTGTGCGGCTGATGAAATGGACTTGATCAAATAATAACGAGAACTTGGGTGCTGTGAGGAATAGAGAGTGGGATAATTAAGACACATTAGCCAGCCCGGCGGGAAACAAAGAAGTCAGCTCTGAGAAGTCACCTTTGTCTTGAAAGGAAAGAGAACAAGAAGGCAATCTTTGCTTTCTTTTCCCATTTGCCTCTGAGATGTCAAACTGCTTTTTTCACGTCTTAATCCTGCTCCTGATTCTTTGTTTGTTCTTGGAGGGCAGGAGGCAGGAAGGGTTTCCCACCCACTCAAGTGCCCCAGCTGGGATTTTCACACCAGAGTTTGGCAGAGCTGAAGGAGGGACGGACGGTAAAAAGCATTGAGCCACCCGTGGGGAGGCTCCAACCACAAAGACAGTGAGTCAAACTGTGCATTTCCAATTCTCCTTTCTCCTCTGAATGTCACTTCTACAGGCTTCTATCTTGAAACACACACACACAAAAAAAACCTCACATTTTTTTTTTAATTCAAGAAAGCTAGGGCAGACTGCTTCTTTTAAAGCAGCCGTTCTCAATCTTTCTAAGGCTGCAGCCCTTTAATACAGTTTCCCATGTTGTAGTGACCCCAACCATACAATTATCTCCGTGCTATTTCATACTGTAACTTTTCTACTGCTGTGAATCACAATGTAAATATCTGATATGCAGGATATCTGCTATGCAACCCCCAAAGGTTGAGAATCAGTTTTAAAGGCTTTGAGAAATAATAGAAGATGGAGACGCATAAGGAATATAAGACTACCCACCCCCAATTTTTAACCATTGTTGGCTTTTGGGTGCTGGTATTTAACCCAGGGTCCAGTCACTGTACGAGACTAAGATAGTAAATGTGATTTTGATGTGGGTTACTTCTTTAGATTTTCTGTCTTCATATTAAGATTCAGATTCTCCCCCTCTCTCCCTTCCCCCCTCTTTTTCTCCCTCTCTCTCTGCCCCCACCGTGTGTGTGTGTGTGTGTGTGTGTGTGTGTGTGTTTGTGTTTGTACACACATCAGTTTCTGTAGGTGATGGACTATATTTGACACAGATAGACACAGTAACATCTTCCCTCATACCTGATCTCTGTCCTGTGTGACTTTGATAGTAGAAAAGGAACTCTGTCCCTCTCCATGGGTACAGGCAGGTGTGACTACAGTTTAAGTTCTGAGGCTGTAACATAAGGCAGTACAACTTCCTGACTCATTTAGGGAGGCTACTCTTGGTACCCAGCCGCCATAGTGTTAGCAAGCACCAAGTAGCCATGGTTACGCAATGCTATACAGTGCTCTCACCAGCAGTGCACAGAGGGATGCCAGAGTGCAGTCAGTTTCAATCGTGAGCCCACTTCTCCTTCTTGCACGAGGGACCTCAGACTTCTAGTTATCCCAGGGAGGCTCCATATAGCATAGAGCAGAAATAAGTTCCCTTATAAACACCGGATCGCATGGACTCCTGAACACCAGTGTTGTAGTTTGGCAACACTAAACAGTCAGCTTGTAGTGAAAGAGAATAGCAAACTGGAAAACTAACTCAGATCCCAGGATCATCATCTGGCAAACTTAAATAAGACATTTAATGATTTTGGGTCTCAGACTTTTGATTTACAAATGAAATTAATATCTGCACACGGGATTTTGTTCCGAATTATATAAACTGGTGTGCAGGAGACACTGCATAAGCTTAAAGATGTTTCAAATAAAAAAGTATCATTTTTAAATTCCAGAGAAGCCTTGTGCCATCCAATCATAATTCTTCCCTGTGCCTAGGTGAGGGCGTCCCTGTCAGACCCCCAAGTGAGGCCTCTGTTGTTTTAACAGTGATATGGAAGGTAGCCAGGAGAAATCCAGGAAGAATATGAAGACGTCTGTGAAATTCAGCTTCATACTCCAACAGAAAGGGCCACTTGCAACATTAAATGGTACAATATATTCTTATTAGGGTTGAATGCGCGGCATTTCTTGAGGAATTCCTCTGGTCTTAATTGCAAGGCAGGCTTGTCCCCACCCCATGGAGAAAACTGGGAAATGTCTCCCTAGAGACATACAGAGAGTATAGCATTGAGTGAATGAGCAAGAAATGGGAACTCCTAACTCTGGGGCCATCTGAATGCGCCTGTTTCTCTGCCAAATATTTCTTTGGGTTAAAGTACATCCCTAGGGACTTCTCAGAATGGAGTAGATCTCTCCTGCCTCTCTTTCCACCTCTCCATCAATGTGTCTCTACCTGTCTTTCCTACCTCTGTCTAATCCTGTACCTCAACACATCTCTACCTGTCCCTGTCACTTGTGTCTCTGTCTTCATCTTCCCTCTTCCTGCCTCTTCCTTTTTCCCTCTGTCTCGGAACATTTTAGAGTACTCATTTGCTTTAAAACTTTACTGTGAGATATCCTGTTGCGTGCCTGTGGGATGCATTCTCTGAGCTTACATACCGCCTCTCTCTGTCCCTCTGTCTGTCTGTCTGTCTGTCTGTCTCTCTCCTGCTAAAACCCCAAAAAGATAACAAGCATTGCCCCCATCTGATAGATGAGAGGCTCTCAGTCTTACTTAGCTTGTACCAGCGAGGAGGAGAGCAGGGCAAACTAAAGTCCAGAAAATCACATGCAAAGGCTGCAAATTAGCATGCAAGATGCCCTCCTCCCCAATGCCCTGCATAGGCTTATTAGGAACTGGCTGAAGCTTCTGGCACAGACTCAGAAGTTCTCCAGGGGATGGTGACCCGTGGCTCATTATAACACTTGAATGAACACCCCTGGGTGAAGAGTTAAGACCCTTATGAGACACATGAAACATGAAGTCTTATGAAGAATCACATGCAACAGAGTGTGCACCAGAGATTCCACACTATGAAAATGATCCCCCCAAAGAAACCCATGCTAATGCAAACGAGCCAGAAAGCCCCTACTATGTGATACAAGCCCCCACTGTGTGGCATAAGCCCCACACTGCACAGCAGGTGCCATTAAACTTGCAAGTTTTCTCCCTTTCCACTCTGCTTCCTCTTTTTCTAGGAAACTGTCCCAGCTTTTCCTTTTCAACTCCTTGTTCTGATACACAAGAACCAGACATGCCGAGAGGGGCACCTACTGAACCAGCAGAGAGCCTGGCCTCCTCGATCTTGGCCCTGCTCACTTCCTGTTCATGCTGGAGCTTGGGCTGGTAGCCTCTTCATTCTGGAAGCCCAAGATGATGCTATTTGATTTCAAACCATTTTAGTTAGCTCTTTAAACCGAGTCAGCGCTCAGATTTTATAAAGTCTACCCTCATTTGTGATAGAAGCAAGCATATTTTATGAAACAGGCTATCATATTGTTGATTATAAGCAAAATGGAGTTTTGGTTTTTTTTTCACAGTAGGGACATTAGTGTAGCCAAGCAAAGAAGAGAAACAGAACCAGCGCTCAGTCTGCTAAAATATCTATCTTCCTCCAAAAAAAAAAAAAAAAGCAAGGTGTAGAGATCACCAGAAAGAATTTCAAGCCAACACCAGGGAGACCAGTCACTATTCAAACCCACCAGCGGGGCTGTGCCTACACGGTTCCTTCATCCTTTGCTAGAATGGGAAGAGGTGAGCTTGAAATACAAATTCCCGTTGACTCCGAGGTCATGGACATATTTAAAAACGGTGTTAGTCTGTGACATTTACAATCACCAAACTCATGTCAGAGAATAAATCTGGAATCACCCATAGCCCCCAAGTATGAAACCCCATTTATTTCTAGCCATGTACAGAGGGTCACCCGCTTCTCAAATGGTAATATTCAGAAAATGCCAAGTAGTGTTCGTGCTACAGGGGAGCCACCTCCCTACACCTAAGTCGTAGACACTGCAAATGTGTGGCATTCGGGGTATGCGGAGGGACAGCAGCAGGGAGGACAGAGCAGAGAGCAGTTGAGAGCAGCCAGCCTTGCCCTGCCCCGGCAGCTACCTGGGACAGACAAGTTTGGCTCTGCAGAAGGGCACAGGTGTGTGGGCTGAGCTCAGCAAATGGAATGTAACATCTGGGATGAGGTTTGTGTTGTTCTCAGCTTGAAACGTCTTCTCATTGCAGCTCCATAAGGCTCCCACATATAGCGTCAGGCATGCTTAGTTGTGGCAGCGATGAAGACACACTCTATTGAAGAGCTAAAACCGCTGTCCTTTGAGGGGCCAACAGGCAAGTATTTGAGGGAACACGTCGCTGGTCACCTACCGTGGTGGAGAGACATCTGTCAGGGCTGTTGATTGGCACCCTTCCTGGGCTAGACATCTTGCCCGGCCTTGCTAAAAAATCTCAAGTACAAGTTTATTCGCGCGGCTTGCATGCCATTCTCTGGAGGGCTATTCCCAAGGATGCCTGCGGAGAAAGCTTCTCTCCTTTCCTCTCAAGGGATGTCTCTGAGGACCATAGGGAGGGGCAATTGGAGATCCTCCTCTGGTGGGAATGAAAATCCATTGCCTAGGTCTCTCAGGACTGCATCTTTGTTCAATTTCTGAAAAATCCATGTAGCAGGCAGATGAGAACAAAGATGTTAAACTTTAGAAGAAACACTTCTCCATATTGCTAATGGATTTTATGACGAGCTGTGGAAAAATCAGTGCCTAACTATCCACCCTCCTTCACCAAGTGATTGTTGGAAATGTTTCCGTAGGAAATGAACTGAGCCATAGAGTGTTCGCTGAACCACAAAATCAGCATTTTGAAATATGCACATGATTACTTTCTGCTTTTAAAGTGTGCTTTGTCACCTCAAATAGAAGCTTCTGGAAGCATGCTGTGTTTGCTGCTATAGGTGCCTCTCATGGAACGGATCAGTTCCCACTGTCCTCTGGAGCAATCATTTCCTTTAACAATGTTGGGAAATCAAATCAGGGAAATCTGAGACGTGGTAAGCTCTCCGGTCCTCAGTGTGGTTTGGAGCTGAAGGTGACACCTCCCAGAGCTCAGGTGTCAAGTGCAGTAGCATTCAGAAGTGAGTGGGGATTAGATCTGAAAGGTTCTGGTCGCATCTGTGGATTACTCCACTGATGGATACATACTCTCAATATCATTGGGAAGTGGGGGAAAACTTTAAGAAGTAGAACTGGTTGGAGGAAGCAGATCTCTGGGAACATGTCTTAGGTTAAATAACTCTGTTCCCATTAGTTCTTGATTTTGCCATAATATTTAGCCTCATCTTGGACCCAAAGTGGCCATGGACAGCCGGGTGGTGGTGGCACACACCTTTAATCCCAGCACTTGGGAGATAGAGACAGGTGGATCTCTGTGAGTTAGAGGACAGCCTGGTCTCCAGAGTGAGCTCCAGGACAGGCTCCAAAGCTACAGAGATAACCTTTTTTTTTTTTTTTTTTTTTTTTTTAGTAAATTTTATTAAATTATAAGTTTCCATTTCCGCCCCCCCTCCCAACACCCTCCCACTCCCCCCACTCCCCCCCTCCTTCCCCTCCGTCCCCCAGGGCAGTCAGGGTTTCCTGCCCTGTGGGAAGCTCCCGCTCCCTCCCCCTCCCTCCAGGTCCAGGAAGGCGAGCGTCCAAACAGACTGGATCCCCAAAATCCAGCATATGCAGAGGAAACAGGTCCCAGTGTCATAGTCAATGGCTTTTCAGAAAGACCCCGGGCCAGCCACAGTCAGAGAATCCGGCCAAATTCCGAGAATCTGGCTAGATCACGTCCTCGTTCAGTCCCAGTCCGACTGGCCCTGGTAAATTCTCATCAGATCCGTTCCCTTGTATCAGTGGGTGATAGCATCCCTCGCAGTACTGATTTTGTCTTTCATGTTCCTCCTCCTTCCGCTCCCCCTCCGGACCTCGGGGGGCTCAATCCGTTGCTCCAATGTGGGCCTCCGACTGCATAGCCGTCCTTCGCCAGACGAAGGATCTATGGTGATAAGCAAAATATACATCAGTATGGTCATGGGCCACGGCCGATTCAGGCACCCTCTCCTCTGTCCAGAGAGCAATCTGGGGGATTTCTCCTTGGACCTGGGAACCCATATATAATCAAGTCTCCTGTAAACCCTAAAATGGCAGCTGATAAACAAGAGATAACCTTTGAAATATTTTTTCCCTTTAATTTGTTTTTCCCGTGGTATTTTGTGGCAGTACCAGAAACCTGGCTTACACAGTCCTACAAGAAGTGTTTTGAGAGCTGGACTCTGTCTGGACTTTGACTCTGAAGTCCATGGCTTTGAGTCCCTTCTGAGTCATTTTGCAGTGACTGCTAGAACTTCACAATGATCAGCTTTACTGATTTACTTGTTTTACTCTGAGATCCATATAGCTTTACTGAAAAGTCATCCATGTACAAATGAGAGCAATTATAAAGATTCTAAGAACAATGGTATAACTGTGAGCTGGGGTTCTTGACCCGGGTCATGTCCATGTCCTTGTCCTGCCCTTGAGTTGTCTATCAGAGATTTGCAAGAGTGACTCCATTTCTCTAGTCACCCTTCTCAGGACTGTCCATGCTCATGCCCCTGTCCTACATACATGTATCATAAGACAACACACATGCCATTCAGTGAGGCTGATGTCGGAAGCCTGCCCCCATTTCTTACTGCTTCTGTGAAGCAGTTCTGAGCTCTTGACACCGATGTGTATTTCCAGAACTCCTGCCTGAAAGCTGTAGCAGACCAGTGTCAAGAAGGTGGCTGTCATCCACTTACCAATCTCCTAGGCTCTGGAGAAAACACATCATTTGTTTACCAGAGGAATGATGGCCTTGCTTGGCTTGTGCTGTGGGAACTCTTTCAGCCAAGAGCCTTTAAGATACTGGCCCACTTTGGGCGTGGTCAACCACCTATAGGCTTATTGTTATTACTGTTGACTCATTGATACCCTATTAATCACAAAATTCCCTAAGCAGTGGCTGCCATGCTCTATATTCTGCAAGGGGGAATGGGGCCCTATCTGATGATGTGGTTCTAAGTTCCTGAGACTGGGTAAAGGAGGATAGCATTCTTTGGATCAGGAATCAGTCAAAGTTAGGATCCTAAACTAAGGATCAGACAGCCTGGTCCGAATCTTGGCTGCTCCCTTCCCTAGCTGTACACCCTTAGGCAACCTGTTTAGATGCCAGTGCCTTGGTTTTCCTAGTCATACAACGGAGGGACAATGTTACTGCTTTGTGGGGGTCATAAACAGTGTCTGCTGAACAAATCTTACAGTATGGTAGCTAAGGCCATCCCACATTGAACATCACTTGAACGTAAAATACCTTACATGGCTACTACGAAATCAGGTAAGAGCTATGCAATGGTGAACTTCAGGGAGCATTCTTCAGACATATGGAATATTTAAAAACAATGAAACAAAACTCTAACACATCCAACCTTTCCCTGCTGTGGTTAGAATAAGAAATATCCCTCAAAGAGCCATGTGCCTGAAACTTGGTCTCCAGTTTCAAAATCTTTAGAGGGTGCAGCCTCATGGAGGAAGTAGGTCCCTGAGGGTGGGCCTTGAGACCCACTTTCCTCTCTGCTTCCTAAGGATGGGTGCTGTGTGAGCAGCTAGCCTCCTGCTTCTGATGCCATGTCTTCCCTGCCAGCTGCCAAGTCTTCCCACTCTGGTGGACTATAGCCCTCTTCAATTGTAAGCTAAAAACAACCTCTTTCTCCCTCAGGGTGTTTTGGTCAAGAGAATTTTATGATATCAACAGGAATGTAAGTAAGACCACTAAGGATAAGTGGAAGCGGTCATAATCTTAGAACTGACTGTGGAGATGCCAGCTGATCAAGAGCAAGGACCCTACCTTACTTGGTGACAAGGTCCAACGGTTACTGGAGCACCTAGCAAAGAGTCCAGAGTTGAAGCAACAGTGAGGATCCAGGAACCCATCAGAGAAGATGACTGGGTTGGGGCAGGCTCTGCTGTCCTGGATCAGACCCAACAGGGAACCCTGCATGGAAGTTGTATCCCTATGGTTCTCAGTAGTCCTTAGGGCTAGAGGATTAGGTCATACATCAGGACTGTGAGCCCCTGTCCCAAGACCCAGTAGGGAACAGGACTCTGTGACCTCTGTCAAACAAAGACCCTACTTGCTGGGAGGAGAGCTGGTTGCCTACTTGCCATCTCTACTAGGACAGGGATGGTCTACCCCTTCCTCTCAAGGACTCTAATCCAAGCTCTCCATAGCGTTCAATGTGGAATGGGCTTTTAGGAACTTGACCAGGAAACCTTAACTGCTATCCCTAGCCTCTGAGGGCAGAGCTCGGGGAGAGGCTCACATTGTAGAAAAAATAGAACACATCTCAGACGAGTGTCCAGGCAGCAGGAAAAAATATGTGGTTTGTGGTCAGTAAGGGGCATGACTATCTTACCATTCCACCAGTAAATTAGGACCAGGAAAATCCTTTCTCCAGATTCTTGTCCAGCTCACAGATAAGACAATAGGCACTGATCTGAATAGACCGGGCAGGTTTGTCAGGTTCTGTGAATAATCCAAAGAGTCATTTTGAAAAAGAATAAAACTGGGTGAAGGTGCATGTGTATTCAGACTACGAAGCAGCAGCTGTTTAATAGGGCCCTTGATGGACCCCAATTCTGCAGAGGTAGCAAGGTGTATAGACACTTCCAAACATGCTGCCTGTGTCCTGGGCAGCAGATGAAAGAATGGAGACTCACATGGGACAGTTAGGAAGTCACTGAAGTCACCTGACCAGCTCAGTCAAACACAGTCAAAGCCTCCCTTGTTAATGAATCCTGACCACACAACAATGATTGTCAGGAGGGTCTCAGTATTGATCATGCAAGGGCAGCAACAATAGAATGCCCTACCTAGTGGAGAGCAAGCCGTGACCCAGGACACATTTATGGGCCCTGGGAATTTATAGCAGCATGAAGCAAGTCCTTTACTTGCTATGGGTTGAGGGGTGGGGTGGGTTACCTAAGCTGGAGAATGGGAGGTCTGGCCACAGTTGTGGAGAACAAGACAGATGAAGAGCTAAGTGAGGCCTTCTGGACTCAGGGTAGAGTCTATGTGACATCAGGAAGGTGGAAGTACTCAGGTTGGTGTGGCTGCTGTCATTGCTGGGGACAGACGGGAAAAGAGGACTCACTTGAACCTTGAACCCTGGGAAGAAACCCACCATGGGAGATGGCACCTATCCAACTGTCCAGGCCCCAAGCCCAGCATCTGGAAGGAAACCTTCAGGATCTAATAAGCCTTTGGTTTAAAGCCAAACCTTTATAGTTTCACAGGGGAGCAGCCGCCAAGGCCCAAACTCATTCAATTCAAAGTCTAAAGTTTGGGCCTCGTCAATGGAAGTAAGGAACAGACATAAAATAAGGAATGACAAGGAGGGTTACAAGATGTCACGTGGGTGAGGGAGCTCGCTAGCAAGTCTGAAAACCTGACTGATATCCCAGGAATACACGTGACGACAGGAGATGACCAACTCTCCTGACTCCTTTGATTTGGCCTCTCCCTTCCACTCAGGTGCTGGTGCCCTCAACAAACAGGTGTCTAAAACAAAAAACTTTAAACATGAATTAAAAAAAATAGACTCTGAGACAAGATATGTGATTGGTCTATCTAAAGCCACAGATTAGAGACCCATTTCTTTGTCTGGGTTCACAGCAACCTGACATAATGATGCTGGTGGAGAATTCACTGGAGTGTCTGGTTCCTTCCTTCACTCTAGTTTCTTGATCATAGATTATGAGCAGGTTTCTTGCCTGCATGGACCCGAGCCTCACCTGTGCCACAAAACCTTCCTGACTGGTCCCATCTCAGGCTCCTCTTTTCCCCCTGGGCCAGCAACAATGTGAAGAGGTTCTAAGAGTACATCCCAGTCACTGCTAGGGCATCCTGGGGCTTCCTGGGAGCAGATCTAATTGAGTTCAGTGCAAACAACCCAGGGCAGAGCTATAGCTATTGTCTATAAAATGAAGGTGAATCCAACTCCTTTATGGATCCTGCTCAGTGTGCAAAGCTCAAAGAGTCCTTTTGTCCTGTTGGTTCCCATTAGTGACAGCAGTCACCCCAACCTGAGACAGAACAATGGAACAGGAGCTGGAAATGTCTGGGTTCACCCTCCACCACCACTACCATTTGCTGCCTGGCCTTGAGTAGGCCAGTTTACCTCCTGGGGTCCAGGTCCCCACTGCATGGACTTTGACTATACTCAGATTGACTTCTATTGAAAGATGGGAAAATTTTCTCACTCTCTTTTTTCTTGGGAGAGTCTCAAATCTGAATCTTTCCAAGGACTAAAGAACATAGGACGTGTGCTCAGAGAGCAAGAGAGAGAGAGAGAGAGAGAGAGAGAGAGAGAGAGAGAGAGAGAGAGAGAGAATGAACCACGTAGGTTACTAATCCACTATGAGGCTGAGGAAAACCACCAGAGTTTACAGAAGCATTTCAGAAATGAAAACTGGAGAAAGATATCAAAAAGTGGGGCAAACAAAAATCAAACAAACAAACAAATCAGTCTCACCAACCCAGTTAGTTTGATGTCACTGCAAAAATCTATGAACGGTGACTTCCCAGACCCTCCCTGGGCACAGTCAGTAATGTGACGTGGATGCTAAAACTCTCTTCGGGAACATGTGGGTGACAGATGAACGCCTGCTTTGGAACGCATCAGAAAGATGGACTGGACAGGCACATACAGGAAGCGCTGACCCCTGCAGGTGATGTGGAAGAACAGCTGTCCTCTGTAGGCCCCTGTCGGGAGGACCAGGCCCCTTCAGTGGGGCAGAGAAGGCAGATTTTTTTGCCTTGCCTTTCAAACAATCCTATGCGTGAGCACTGTCACTAAAGCTAACTCTGAGAAGCAGCGCTCTGGACGTGGAGCTACTGCTGAACACTAAGGTGGCCTAGTTCCTGCCACTTTAACATCCTAGAGCTGTGGAACCCCCTACCAGGCTGTAGGCTCTGGCTGTAGGCTCTGAAACCAGCCTTTTGCTGTTGGTCACAGACCCGTGGCAGAGACATGTGGGAAGGCTCAGAGGCAAGGGCCTCCTCAACTATTTGCGCCTCTGTTGTCTTAGTTAGAGTTTATATGGCTAAGAAGAGACAATGTGAATGTGGCAACTTTTACAAAGCAAAGAATTTCGTTGGGGCTGGCTTACAGTTCAGAGGCTTAGTCCATTGTCGTCATGGTGGGAAGCGTGGCAGAGGGTAGACATGGTAACAGAGAAGTAGCTGAGAGTTCACCCAGAGAAGCAATCAGCAGGAAGAGAGAGTGATCCATTGGGCTGACTTGAGCTTCTGAAACCTCAACAGCCACCCCCTGGTGACACATTTCCTCCAACAGAGCCACGCCCGCTCCAACAAGGCCACATCTCCTGATAGTGCCGCTCCCTATGAGCGTATGGGGGCCGTTTCATCCAAACACCACATTTGTGCTCTTCTTGATCCTCATCTCTTCCGCAACCTCAGCATCCATCCCTTGACACAGAACGAAGAGAATTCATTAGAGGGAAGTTGTAAATTATAAGAAGGATGTAACTCCTAAACTCAATGAGATAATGCCCCCCACAAACACATTTTACGAACTAAAAAGTGTTGTACGTGTGTGGATCATCATCAAGACTTGAAGTGCTTGGAAATAAAAGGTTCTCGAGGCTGATAGCACTGGTTAAGGATCACAGTATTTCACTCTGGCTTTGGAAGCACAACACGGCAGCCAACCATGGCGCGCAGGGCACGGAGGTCACTCAAGCTTCCCAGTCAGTACTAATGATTCTTGTAAACCACCAAGGCTGAGCCTGAATGTCTGCTCAGAAGCAGGCATGTTTTTTATTTTGATTTATTCCAAATTTTGAAAAACGGTATACTGGCTACTCTCAGGGTCCATAGGGAATTGTTGGAATTCCCTTCCTAATTAAAGATATTAGCAGAAGAAAAGGCATTTCATTCTCAGGCTTATGGCTGGGTAGGGAAGAGGCTGCCTGGAAGAGGGGCCCTGGCATGGACCATGGTGTCACAGTGGCTAGGGCTGTCTTCCTTTTTGCGCCTCTTGAGAGTTGTGAAGACATAGGTGTTTTGAGGTCTGTCTCTTTGCTGTGACATCTAGTTCTGTTGCTTTATTTTTCTATTTAGGACTTAAGCTGGAAACATCATTTCTGAATGTCTAGGGACACAATTTCATACAAATTCATTTTGTCCACATCATTTTTTCTTCTTCTTCTTCATCATCTTCTTCTTCTTCCTCTTTCTTCTCCTCCTTTTTCTCTTTCCCCCTTCCTTCCTCCCCATCCCACCCCTGTGTGCGTGCACGCATGTGTGTGTGTGTGTGCCTATGTGTCTGAAATAGCCTCTCACTGGTCTGGATCTTGCCAAGCGGGTTAAGCCAGTTGGCTAGTGATCTCAGGACTCTCTCTGTCTCCATTTCTCCAGGGCTGGGATCCCATGCACACACCACCTTGCCTAGCCCCCAACCCTGCCCCACTACCCTCAGTCACTCGGAATCAAAGCAGGGTCAAGGCAAGCATTTTACCCACTGACTCATCTCTACAGTCCTGCTTCTACTTTCTTGTCCGATTCAGGCCAGCAAGAATTTGTCAAGCAACTACTCTGGAAAGCCAGCCCTTTGTCTCCACCGTGAACAACAGCTGAGCCTAGTCTTGTTCCACAGCGGAGCAAACATATCCTCTGACCCCCCAGAGTTACCAATGCCAAGTCCCCAAGCCCACCATTGTTTACCACTTTGGACCCTCTAGGCTGTGGCCTGGTACTCACGGCGTGATTCTGAGAGCTGGGAAGTCCAACAGCGAGAAACTACCCTATCTGGGGGATTTTGACTTTCCCGCCATATCTTCATGTGGTAGAAAGGGGTGGGGTAGGAGCTGACATGGGGCGAGAGATGAATTTCCTATGGAGCTGTCCTCTGCAGAGGGGAAGCCGGGTAAATCTATCTAGAAGCAGAAGTTCTCCCTGCATTAGAAGGCGGGTGAAGCAGGCGGCTCCTAAGTATTTCCCCAGCGCACTCACTGTAATGCTAGCGTCGGGGCATTGTGCCTTAGCTAACAGAATGTCCTTGGGCAAGTACTGAGACCCTCTGATTGTCCATATTCCATCTGTAAATGAGGATCGAAATCTTCCCGAACCCAAATTCAAATACTGGGAGGCGGGGGTGGGGGGGTGGTAAAGTATGTTAAACCCCTGCCCCTTAAAGCTTTGTTGGCACATAGTAGGGATATAAGGCACATAGTAGGGATATAACAAACCCTTCCCCTAGGTCTCTGATGAGAATTTCTCTTTTTCTCCAAGATAGTGAAGACCCATTTATAGAAAGACCAAACGGAGTGCAAAGAATTCAATCTCAAGGCAGAAAGATTCTGACTGCTATTTAGTCCAACTTCCAGGAAGTTTCCCAGATGCGTCTTCCCTCTGGCACCCCAAGCTGCCCTTCTGGTCCGACATCATGGCCTCACTTCCGGGAGGCTGGTACCGGTTCCCTGTGTGCAGAGGAGTACTGCGCACACTGCTTCAGGTCCGGGAAGTAGACCGTATCGTGTCCAGCTTGGGCTCCAGAGGGCCATACTACTTGTGTTCCAGACGCTGAGTTTTATGGTGCAATATTAACGGGGCTGTGCAATCATAGAGGCAGTAAATCTTTCTCCAGCCTCCCGCAGAAGTCATTGCCACACATGCATAAAACGGCTCGCTGAAGAGAGTTCCAGCCCGCTCCTCAGCTCCCTTTCCACCAAGTAAGCATTCCTATAAAGATGGCTCTGGCGCCCAGATGGTCTGTGGGAGGAAATCACCAGCAGCTCCTCAGCCGCCTCCCGGTGCCAAGACACACAGAAGGTCTATGTTTCACAATGGAAAGGTAAGTGCCCAGGGTAATAAAAGCACCTTTTATTTCCTTCCCTCTTTTACAGTAGTTGGTTTGAGTCTGAATCTCAGCAGATGCTTGACAGGCATTAAAGGCAATAGTTCCCCCCTCCCAAATGTTTTTGTTTCCTTGAACTGAGTTTGCTTAGGTAAGCTAAGGCTGCTCTCCACGGGAAGGCAGAAAGGTTGAGAAAGGTCATTGTGTTTCTACTGGGAACATTGGCTCTGTGGGGACCCTGGCTCATCACTTTAGAAAGCCTCTCTCTCTCTCTCTCTCTCTCTCTCTCTCTCTCTCTCTCTCTCTCTCTCTCTCTGTGTGTGTGTGTGTGTGTGTGTGTGTGTGTGTCTTTCTTTCTTTTTTCTTCCAGGTTCTTTAAAACAACAACAACAATAACAAACTATCTTTCTTCGTTTTAAGTACCAATCCCAGTCTCTACTCCCTCCACCTTTCTCCCCACCCCACCCCCATCCACTCCTCAGAGAGGGTAAGGCACACTGCGTTGAGGAAAGTCCAAGGCCCCCCTACTATATCTAGGCTGAGCAAGGTATCCATGCAAATAGAATAGGTTCCAAAAACCCAGTACAAGCAGTCGAGGTAAATCCTGGTGCCACTGCCAGTGACCCTGCAGTCTGCCCCAGCCATACAACTGTCACCCACATTCAGAAGGACTGGTTTGGTCTTATGCTATTTCCTTCCCTGTCTGGCTGGAGTTGGTGAGCTTCCATTAGCTCAGATAAGCTGTTTCAGTGGATGTCTCCAGCATGGTCTTGACCTCTTTGCTCATATTCTCACTCCTCCCACTCTTTGACTGGACTTTGGGGGTTCAGCCCAGTGCTCCTCTGTGGGTCTCTTTGTCTGTTTTCATCAATTGGTGGATGAAGGTTCTATGGTCACATTTATCAACCTGACTACAGGACAAGGTCAGTTTGGGCACCCTCTCCACTATTGCTTAGGGTCTTAGCTGGGGTCATCCTTGTGGATTCCTAGAAATTTCTCTAGTGACAGGTTTCTTGCTAGCCCCATAATGGCTCCCTCAATCAAGATATCTCTTTTCTGGTTCTCTCTCTCTGTCCTTCCCCCATCTCAACTATTCCATTCCCTCAAGTTCTCTTCCCACTTCCCCTTCTCTCTTCTTCCTCCTCTTCTGCCATCCCTTCTCCCCCAACCCCAATGCTCCCAATTTGTCAGAAGATCTTGCTTATTTCCCTTTTCCAGGTGGATCTGTATATGTTTCTCTTAGGGTTCACGTTGTTACTTACCTCCTCTAGGCTTGGACTATAGATAGTATCCACTTACAAGTTAGTACATACCATGTTCATCTTTCTTGAGTCTGGGTTACCTTACTCAGAATAGCTCTTTTTAGTTCTATCCATTTTCATGAAAATTTCAAGATGTCATTGTTCTTTTTTACCACTAAGTAGTACTCCATTGTGTAAATGTACCACATTTTCTTTATCCAGTTGAGGGGTATTTAGATTGTTTCCAGGTTCTGGCTATTACAAATAACACTGCTATGAACATAGTTGAACAAATGTCCTTGCAGTATTAGCATCCTTTGGGTATATGCCCAAGAGTGGTGTTGTTGAGTCCTGAGGTAAGTTGATTCCCAATTTTCTGAGATACCACCATACTGATTTCCAGAGTGGTTGTACAAGTTTGCATTCCCACCAGCAATGGAGGAGTGTTCCTCTTATTCCACATTCTCTCCAGCATAAGTTCTTATTGGTATTTTTGAACTTAGCCATTCTGACTAGTAAAATGGTATCTCAATCATTTTGATTTGCATTTCCCTGATGACTAAGGATGCTGAACATTTCCTTAAGTGTCTTATAGCCATTTGAGATTCTTCTGTTGAGGATTCTCTGTTTAGATGTGTACTCTATTTTTAAATTGGATTATTTAAAATTTTGACACAGACCTTGAAAGAACAATACTCAACTTCATATAAAAAACCAAAAAACCTAGGATAGCCAAAACAATACCGTTCAATAAAGGAACTTCCAGAGGCATCACCATCCCTGACATCAAGTTCTATAATAAAGCTACAGCAATGAAAACAGGCTGGTACTGGCATAAAAGTAGATAGGTTGACTAATGGAATTGAATCAAAGACCTGGATATTAATTCACATGCCTATGAACACCTGACTTTTGACAAAGAAGCTAAAATTATACAATGGAAAAAAGAAAGCATCTTCAACAAAAGGTGCTGGTATAACTGGATGTCAACATGTAGAAGAATGCAAATAAACCCATATCTATCCCCATGCACAAAACTCAAGTCCAAATGGATCAAAAACTTCAATATAAATCTGTTTACATGGAACCTGATAGAAGAGAAAGTGGGAAGTAGCCTTCAATATATGGGCACAGAAGACCACATCCTAAATATAACCCTAGTATCACAGACATTGAGAGCAGAAATAAATAAATGGGACCTCCTGAAACTAAGAAGTTTCTGTAAAGCAAAGGACACAGTCAATAAAATAAAAAGACAGCCTACTGAATGGGAAAAGATTTCACTAACCCCACATCAGACAGAGGGCTGATCTCCAAAATATATAAAGAACTCAAGAAATTAGAGAGCCACTTTTTGAAGTCTGGGAATGGAAGAGAAAGGCACAGATACCACACCCAAAGGGGCAGAGAAGATTTCTGTCCATGTAGAAAGATGTGCTTTGTTTGTTCAGCCACTGCAGTAGTATACAGGGACAGGTGACTTACATATTTACATACATCAGAATTTATTGTGCATAACTTTGAGGTTTGGTGAGGGTCTATTCTTCATAGAGAGTTGATCTGACTATATCCTCACTTAGGAGGGGATCCACAAGCTCCTTCTGCTCTCTTCCTAGATGGGTGGAATCCCATCAGGGCTTAACCTCTCATGACCTAATAACATCCCCTCAACGCCCTCAGTTCTTTTTTAAATTATTTATTCATTTATTACTGTGGGTGTGTGTAGACATAAATCATATGTAGAGTGCAGAGGACGAGCCTATGGACTTGGTTCTCCTCTTTATTTCCTGAGGGCTCCAAGAATTTCCTTTCTCACTTTACTTCCTTTTCATCTGCCATCTCTTTCTCTCTCCTCTGTTCCTTTTTCGCTTTCTTCTTCTCGGTGTTCCTTTCTGTCTCTGTCTCCCTCCAACTCTTCCTTTCTTTCTCGTTGTTTCTCCTTTTCTCTCTCCTCTTCTCCATCCTCTTCTTCCTTTTAAAAAAATTTTGTTGTCATTTTGAGATAGGGTCTCACTATGTAGCCTTTGCTGTCCTGGACTTGCTCTATAGACCAGGCTGGCCTCGAACTCACAGAAACCAGCCTGCCTCTGCCTCCCAAGTGTTGGGATTAAAGGCATGCGCCAGCATGCCCTACATTACTTCTTTCTTCTTGACTTTCTTTTCCACTTTGTCTGTCTCTCTCAGTCTCTGTGTCTTCTGTACACACAATACATACACTGAATAATTCCATGGCTTTCTTGAACCTTCTGAAACTCAGTCATGAAAACTGGGGGGAGGGATTAGGAGATCCCCAATAGTCTTATCCTGGTGTGGGAGAATTATCTGTATTCTGTCAATCATGTATTTTAATAAAACGCTGATTGGCCAGGCAGGCAGTTTAGGTGGGAAAGCCAGACAGGAAGTAGAGGTGGAGCAAAGAGACTGGGAGTATTCTGGGAAGCAGGAAGCTCCCTCCCCAGTTCTGCCCAGACCACCGGAGAGGAAAGATGTAAGCTGCCCAGCTGAGAAAGGTACTGAGCCGTGTGGCTAACGTAGATAAGGATAATGGGGTAACATAAGTTATAAGAACTAATAAGTAGCCTGACCTAATGGGCCAATCCGTTTTATAACTTATAGAGATCTCTGTGTGATTGATTTTCTCTGGGACTTGCTGGCTGTGGGGTACCAGGCGGGACAGGTACCCCAACAAGCCGGCCCTCATGTTACATTATCCTGATCTGTATCCAAGCTGGGAACTGAGCTCTTCCTTGCTGTAATCCACTGGGGGATAAAATGATACTGCAATGCTTGCTGCCAGGATGCCCAAGAGAAACAACGTAAAGGTTCATTTGGGTTCCTCTTATGTCAGTTCCAGGGTGCAGTCTGGGATGTGGTAGAGAAGGTGTGGGGTTGGACCTTGCAATGGATACTCACATCCCATCCACTGTCAAGGAGCAGAAGTGCCCCTTTTTATCCTGTGGACGATCCCAGCCTCTGCAGCGATGGCACCCACGTCTAGGGTAAGCCTTCTTTCTCATCTCAGCTAAGTCACTCTAGAAACCTCCTCACGCCCCAAGGTTTGTCTTTTCAGCAATTTCAGAGTCTCTCAAGTTGATTACCAATACTAATCATTGCTGTACTCCTTCCCACAGCCACAAACGCAGTTGTTGTTGGTTAAAGATCCATTGAGGTCCTCATCAAAAAGTGTCCCAGGATGCAACGGGGGACTGGTGCATTTACTCTGCCCACAGAACAGAGTACGGAACCACAGTGCACCTTGTGAGGAATCCTCATTCTGGACTCTCCAGAGCAGAATTCTCAAGAACACAGATATACCTGGCCTTGTACTGCTTGGCTCAGAAGTCCCTGTAGCCTCTATCATGTGTAGCATGGCCTACTCACTGAACCACGTCATCACCATCCAGAATTCCCTCCATGAGGGAACTCAGTTTGGTTCCCAGAACCCATGGACAGCCAGATGAGTAGCACATATCTACAATCCGATTGCCCCTAAAGGCAAATGAGAGGTGGTCACAGGACAATCCCCCAGCTCACTTGTGATCATACACAGGGATGATCAAGAGACCCTGTCTCAAACAAGGTAGAAGATGAGGAATCACATCTGAGGTTGTGTTCTGACCTTCACATATATACTATGGTATAAACTCTCTCTCTCTCTCTCTCTCTCTCTCTCTCTCTCTCTCTCTCCCTCCCTCCCTCCCACACACATACATACACACACGCATGCATGCACACACTAAAAAGAAAATAACGTAGGATTATCTTTTCTATCAGCACTACAGTCTGTGAATATTTCACAGGACGCTGCATTAAGTCTGGGTTTCACTTTAGACAGAAGAGCAGAGCAGCAACCATCGCTTGGAAAAGCCCAAGTGCGAGCATGCAAAGTCAGCAGGAGTTTGGGGGAGCACTGTGGAATCCTGGGATAGAGAGTGAGACCCAAAGTGGAAGTGCCCCATTTGCAGCTTTACTGCATCTGAGTGGGCATCCTGGCTGTGTCCCTTGACCCCTCCTGCCTCTGTGCCCTCAGCAGAATAAGGAAGGTGTCACACAAATCCAAGACTGAGAAAACGCCACGCAGGGCATTGGCACAGAAGATGGGAAGGACCCCTTTCATCGTCCCGAGTCCCAGCCACTCTGCATGCCTGGAACTTATGAGAACAGTGGGTTGAATAAGCTTGAGAATGTAAGACCTCGTTTGTTAACACTTTCCAAATCCATTCTCTAAGTGGAGAGCCTTGAGCGACAGAGATCCAGGTGATCTGGGAACAGCCCAACCAAAAGCCTCCACTGGACAGAAGCCCAGTGTGAACAGCGGTCACTCTTCTTAGGAAGACCTCTGGCCCTGAGACTGACAGTGTCCGCCATGGTTAACAACCAGCCAGACTCCGGGCTTGGTTAAAAAAAAAAAAAAAAAAAGCAGGGTGTTGCCATGACAACCCCTTGTAAGTGTTCCCAGAAGGAATGACAAGGCCAAGGGCTGGGCTGATATTTCCCTTCCCTTCAGCAAGTCTGAAAGCAAGAATGGTCTCAGGTAAGAGGTCTCTGAATGCCAGTAGGTCCTACCTGGGGCACACAGGCCCTGCCTGGGTTACACAGGTGGTAAGTGGCAGCTTTGGCACACTCCCTCACCTGCTCCTCTCTCTACACTATGGCCCTTCGGCAACACATCAGACCTCTTGGGAAGACTGTCTTTTGAGTACGTGCCTCCCATTGCTGCTGAAGCAAATGTACACTTGCCTGACTCCCTGTCATCATCCTAATGAGATTTCCATCACCGTGGTCATTAAGATCCAGGTCCCTCACACCTCTTCTTTTTCTTCTGGGGGAGCAGCCTTTGAAACCCCATCTAGAATCGGTCCCGGGTTCTCTGTTTGCCCGAAACAGGCAGGGAGAAAGAAATCCTTTCCTCCCTGGTTGAACTGTGAGACGAGCCTCAGGCTTCAGGGAGTTGTGTGTTGCCCATGCTGAGAAGGTCCTGTGCAGGAGGGAGCCTAACCCAGTCACAGAGAGATGCAGAGCTTGTTGGTAACCAGTGCAAAAGAGACGCGAGGTAGCATCTGCGTCTCCAACCCAGTGGTCTTGACCCATGCTCTTCTGAGGCTGGTTATCGGTTTAAAGAATAACACTTGTATGGCTAGCCCGTCTGTGGGATCCACATTTCTGACATAGTACAACCACCTAAGATAAATTGCCACACCTTCTCTCAGGGGATCTACCTTCCCTTTGTTCCTCTGGTTTGAAAGTCCCCACCTTTCAGAGGAGATTCTGAGGCAACATAAAAAATGAGCAGGGAACCATGCTTTGTGGACACCCATGGGAGGTCTGCCGTTTTCTAAACAGAAACACAGGAGGAGTGGATGGGAGGGGCAGAGTGGAGGGGGTGGGGTTTGGAGGAGAGGAGGGAAGGGAAACCAGTAGGGATGTAAAATAAATGAAAACAATAATAAAAAGAAAAAAGTAAGCTGGGAGGAATCTAAGCATGGGGGTAGTGAGATTAGGTTTCTTGAGGGATCCCTGAAACACGCACTGTGTAGCTATTCACCACCTCTGGGACTAGGGGCTGGGAACAGTGGCTCAGCCCACTGCATGGAAGCTTCCTCCTCTGTAGACTGAGAGTGCAAAACACTTTTCCTGCAGGGTCATTGTAAGAAGCAAACGAGACAACACTTTGGTGTCCAGGGAAAACAGTGGTTTGGCTAGTTGGTCGGAATAAGAAGAAGAGTCTAGCCCCCAGTCTAGCCCAGATCCTTAGAAAATGTTTGAAGAATACAATGGTGGAAGCTGGAAAGTGCACCTGCCATAGGCTTTGATCATTAAGATTCTCTTATAGAGCAGATGGAACCAAAGACTGGGCATTACCCAGGATACCACCAGGGATTGGGGCAGAAAAATCACTACTCTCTTTGGTTCTGAAAACAGGGCTGGGAGTGAAAGGCTCCTTCAGTACAATTGGATCCACAGAGTGAGGTCTTCTAGGCACCAGGGGAAACACTGGACACAGAGGCTGATGATAGAATCTATCTCCAAAGCAAAACCCTATGGAACTTTTACAAAGCCTGTAACTGGGGCCTGTTAGCGATGAAAGAAAGGAATGCCGGGAAATCAAAGCTTTGAGCAACAGGGGGTGACCTTTCGACTGCCAAAAATAACAACGAACAAACAGACAAACAAAAATCAGGTGACAGAACTCTCAGTTTGTCTAAAACATACAAAATTAGCCCCGGAAATGTACACAGCTGTGACGGCTAACACTGGCTGTCAACTTGACAGGACCTAAGAATCCCAAAGAAAAGAAGTCTTTGGACAGGCCCGTGAGGGGTTTTCTAGATTAGCTGAGGTGGGAAGACCCACTCTAAATGTGGGTTGGGTGGTACCGAATCAAGGACTGGGTCTGGGACTTAATCAAAAGTGAAAAAAGAGCACTCTCGCTGCTTCCTGACTGTGGCTGTGACATGACAGACTGGCTCCTGTCTGCTGCCATGCCTTCCTCCCTGTGGTGGTATAAACGGAAATGGCCCCCAAAAGCTCACAGGGAGTGACACTGTTAGGAGGTGTGGCCTTATAGGAGTAGGAGTTTGTTAGAGGAAGTAAGTCACTGTGTGGGTAGACTTTGAGGTCTCCGAGGCTCAAGCCAGGCAAGTGGCTCATAGTTTCTTCCTGTTGCCTGTGGATCCAGATGGAGAATACTCAGCTGACTCTCCAGGGCCAAGTCTTCCTGCATGCTGCCATGCTTCCCGCCATGACAATAATAGACTAAAACCGCTAAACTCTAAGCCAGCTCTAATTGGATGTTGGCCTTTATAGGATTTCCTGTGGTCGCGGTGTCTCTTCACAGCCATAGGAATCCTAAGATACTCGCCACGATGGACTGCATCCCTTGGAACTACAAGCCAAAATCAACTCTTCTTCCCTTGTTACTCTTATCAGGGTATTTTGTCAGCAACAGGAAAAGTAACTAAACAAATGAAAACACCTCAGTTGTGTGAGGTCATGTGGATTCTCCTCCCTCCCTTTTCTAAGTGAGGATAAGAAAACGACTCTCACATGACATGGACGGGAATGAGTTCGGGCACTGTACTTCTCCTGACAGATCTGGACATTGTACTGTCTGCTTTTGGCAAGGAGACACTGGCTATGGCATTGCTATGGTCTCTCCCTTTCTCAAAGTACATGGATGCAGAGATTCCTAGCAGGGCACATTCCTAGCAGGCCGGTTTTCTCAAGGAGCATGGAGCTGAATAAAAGGTAGGCTGTAGAGTCAGACTGACATGCATTCCAATCCTGACTTGAGGAAGTGTGGGGCAAGTTAATACACTGCTGTGCTGACTTTTTCACACACAGACGTGGATGATACTTCCTTCCTTTCCTTCTGACGGAAGACACTGTGCACAGGAAGCCAGCGAGACAGCTTAGCAGGTCATTGTACAAACCACCAAACTTGATGAACGCCTGCACACACGCAGTGTCTGAAGATATGGACCTTATGCTGTTCTGCTGCTAGAACAGTTTTCCAGCCGAGGTATAAAAGAAATGCACGCAAGCCAGGTTACTGAGTGACAGGAGAACACCTCTCACTATCTTATGGCAAAGGTAAGTTGCCAACAGCAGGACTAAGGACACGCAGAGCTGAAGGAAGTGAGACTCTTACAGAGAATGCTCAGATGGAGTTGGGGGTGGATACACACATCAAATATCCAGGGCAGATCAGCCCCTTTCCTAAGAGAGAAGCAAGCTGAGTCTGCGGAGCACAGGACCTAAGCCATTGACTCTGGCTTATACCTTAACCAGAGGACAACAAACCTTGACACGGTAGGAAGGCCTGTCCTAAGTCTCCTGGTTAGCAGCCTGAATGTCTGTCTTACTCCTAGAAGGGCAGGATTCTTACTGCTGCCTTAGTCCAGTTTGGGTGTAGAGGGAGTCATGATTCAAGTGTCCAAAGATGAGACAGGGAACAGTCAGGGTGCATCCTTAGGATTTCAATTTTCTATCTGGCCTCCCAGTATGGGCTGCGAAAGGTCAAGGCCTGGGTCCACCCTCCCCTGGCTCTCTCTTCCAGGTGTTCTTCCTTCCCAGCCTCATCCTCCCCTTTCCCTGCAAATAAACTTGAGACTTACAATGAGGAGGTGTGGTGGGGTAACAGATATAGAGAAAGCCAAGCAGAGAAGGTGTCCAAGGTCATAAATTGGCCAAATTGACTTTAGATACTTGTCTTTAGATTCTAGCCTGACTCTAGTCTAGTATGTGTTCTCAGCAACAGTATGCTGGTTGCAAGAATAGTGCCTCCCCCCAAATCAGTAGGCTAAGGATGGGTGATTCAAGTTCCCATCTGTATCTGTCTCTGTTCTCCTCAGCATTAGGATAATTCCTGCTTCCAGAACCCAGCAGCATCAAATCACACAGCTCTGACTTCTCTCCCCTGCTTAGGTTACAAAGCTTCTCATTTCTGGAATGGGCCTGGATGCCTGCAGGCAGCCAGTCAGAGCTCCGAGGAATTCATACCCCGGGAGTTCAACACCGGCTCCAGAGTGGGATGAAATTCCCATTTCACCAGCAACCATTTGGTGTGTGTGATCCTGGACTTGCAGTTGTAAGCAGGTTACACTCTAGTGCTCTCAAGTGTGCAAGGCTGCTCTCAGATTGAAGTGCTCTGGATTCATCAGAATGGAAAACCAGTCTTCCAACTCAGGTCTGCCAGTGGTGAGAAAACCCACTACACGGGTACTCAAATGAAGAAGCTTCCTTTTCTTCCTGTCAAGCTCTGGATCAGGCCTGAGTCTATTTTGCCATTGTATAAGCCATCTTCAGTTTTCAATGACTCTGAGTTATTAAGGAGAGTGACTGAATCCCCAGCTGCTGAAGCCAAACGCGCATGGAGCTTTAGCGTTTACAGTTAACTATAGAAACCCCAGCTCACTCCACAGCATAGGGCGAGCTTGCCTTTGACTGAGTTCCTGCTAGGTTTATCACAATGAGTTTTCTTTGCAAAATGGTTAAGACCTAATTTTGAAAATGGTGGATAACTTAACTCATCCTGTCCCCTCCAACGGTGCTGCTATTCAGACCCAGGGACCAAAGACAGCTGATTAAAAACCACCAACCAATGAAACCCCAATACAAAACAACCTCTCTCAATCCAAATTGGACTTCGATTGAATAAACTACAGAACTTTTCACTTCTGACATTAGATCCCTTCTTTTTCAAGCCAATCCAACACACTTTCCCCTGAGAGGCAGAGTGAACTGGGGGTGGCAGATAGCTTTGGGCAACAAAGACAACAGCCTTTTTGTGGATGGTTACTTCTGTCAACTTGGCACAACCTAGAATCACCCCGGAAGGGAAGAGAGTTGTAATGAGTGACTGTCTAGATTGGGCTAGCCTGTGATAATTGACGCAATTATACTGATTGAGATGGGAAGACCACTGTGGGCATCACTATTACCTGGGTTTAGGATCTGGAGAAGAGAAAGTGAGCTTGTGTTAGAGCTCTGAAGAGAAAGGGATCCTGATTTGTTGGGAAGTCAGACAACTCCTGAAGCTGGGGTGCATGGGGAATGGTCTTCCCTTAGGATGTGGCAATCCTGCTCTTCTGAGAATGAACCATTCCAGCTGAGCTCTACTCTGTTCCCCTAAGGGGATGTCCTAGCAGAGTTATCTGTTTCTTTTTCAGCTCTGATCAGCTCCTGTTCAAGATGTTACTTCTTCTGCTTCACTCTGCTGAAAGGAAAACCCCTGCAGGAATGTACCAATCTCCTCTGGCTCCATGCAAAGTTACTTTTCTGTTCTACATCTAAAGGAGTTTCCCAGCTGTTTCTTCTGTTTTATTTATTTATTTTTTGCCCCCCTAAGAAAACATTTCAGCAAAGGTTCTTCTTTGCTTTTCTGCTCAGCCCCCAAAAGAAAACGTCCCAACTAAGGTTCTACTACTCCAAGCCGGTGAAATAAAGTTTTCACCCAAAACTCTTTAAAGAAAGAGAATTATTTGGAAAAGAGGAGTCCAGGAGAATGGCTGCCTCTGCCAGGGTGGGAAAAGACAGCCAGTAATTGAACAGACAGAAGGGCTTTATATTAGCCTACACACACACACACACACACACACACACACACACACACACACACGACTTTTTAGGGGCAGAGATTTCCCAGGGAGGTTTTTCTGGTCAGAAATTGCTTAGTTTTCCTGCACAGGATTGGTTAGTTAGTCAGTGGCAGAAATGGCTCTGATTTCAGGGTCAAACTGTGTTTCTTTCACTGGCTCTAGTTTCAGGGCCAGGGTGGGTTTCTTTGGCTGGCCCTTTTATCCTGCAGAGCTGAGCACTAAACATGCATTCATTCTCTTTGCTCTCGACTGCAGATGAGACTAGAGGCATCAAGTCCCTGCTCTGACTTCTTCACAATGCTAGACTATCATCTGGAGTTATGGGCTGAAATAAAAACCTTTCTTACTGTCTTAGTCAGTGTTCTGTTGTTGTGAAGAGATAGCAGGACCTCGGCATCTCTTACCAAAGAAAACATTTAATTGTGGTTAGCTTGTAGTTTCAAAGGTTTAGTTCATTATCAGCATGGCAGGCAGCATGATGGCTCACAGGCAGACATCGTGCTGGAGAAGTAGCTGGGAGTTCTACATTCAGATCCACAGGCAACAAGAAGAGAGGCACTGGGCTTGGCTTGGGCTATCGAAACCTCAAAGCCTACTCCCAGTGACGCACTTCCTCCAACAAGACCACACCCCCTAATCCTACTCAAGTAGTACTACTCCCTGATGACTAAGCATTCAAATCTATGAGTGGGGGGCATTCTTATTCAGACCACCACACTCACCTAAATTGCCTTCGTCGGGGTATTTTTATGACAGCAACAGAAATGGAGCTAGGACCTCCCAGTCGCCCTTCCAAAATGGGACTGGTAGGGAGAAACTGGCCAGATTTGCAGTCTTTTTGATGACAAAGAAATCTCTTACCTCAAAGGGAGTCACTGACTTTATCCTGAATCCAAATTTGAGCAATGAATGGCTTGGGGTCACAATTCTGCTTTACCCCACATTCCATATTTCAACACGGTAGCTGTTTCATGAAGTTTTTCATAGAACAAAGAAAGTCATATACCAACAGTTTTCAAAAACATTGGTAGAAACATCAGCTCAGTGGGTTATAGCAAGGCTTCAGGAAGTCTCTGTTTCCAGGCTCCAGATGCTATAGGGTGACATTCTTAGTGGTTGGGTCATAGGAGTCTGTATACTCCAGGGCAGCTAGAGAGATGACTCAATGGTTAAGAGCACTGATTGCTCTTCTACAGGACACAGGCTCATTTCCCAGCACCCAAATGGCAGCTCACAACCATTTGTAACTCTAGTCCAAGAGGATCTAATGTCCTCTTCTGTGAAAGTCAGGCATACATGTGGTGTACAGAAATACTTGCCAACAAAACACCCATACACATAAAATGCTTTTTAAAGGGAGATTTTGGCTGACAGTCACAAGAATGTTATGTCATACACAAAGGTGAGCAATAGATGGCTACTTAAGGAACCAAAGAAAGTCCAAGATAATTTGGCTCTGGACCTGCAACATTCTGGCTCTCCACATCCACTGAAGTTTTAATCAATCAGTCTTGGAGAATGCTTAACATAATGACAGCTTTTCTTTGAGAATGAATTTTCTATTTGCTTCTGAATGGAAGCAAGTGACTAACAGGTGGCCAACATGGGATGGGAAGCCAGGGACGGAGTTCAGCTTCCCTACCTTCGGTGGCAGGGAGTCTCTGGAAGACTATCCCATAGGTTCTGACTCCATTTGTTGGTCAGAGCATGCGGTGAAGCACTCGGGGTTCAGGCATTCATGTTTCAATTACCCTTGGAGGAGTCTAGCTGGTCTAGCCTGTGGCAACCCCTGGTCCAGGTGACCTTCAAAAGTGGCTGTTAATCACTTCAAGAGTCCTTGATCTGCCCTTGGTCAGTTAAGTGATATTATAATAATAGCCGCCTACAGAGCAAGTCAGTGTGGTCAGATCACAAACATCAGCTTGGAGAAGGCTAGGCCACCAGGGAAGGCTTGCATAAAGACCTCTCAGTAATAAGTGAGACAGGGGAGTTTGTTTGGAGCGTCAGTTTGGTGTTGTTTTCATTTGAGATAGCCTGTGTGGCCCACCTGATGCTCCCCAGAAGAAAGGAACGGAAAACAGAGTCGTGTGTCACTTAAGTATTCTCCAAAAGTTCATGCAGGTTGCTCAGCAGAGGGTCTAAGATATTTCATGATGAAATGAACGTGGCACTGTAGCCAAGGCTTGCTCTTGAGCCAAACCCTGATTTTCATCATTAGTCAAACAATTTAATAAACTGAGGGAGGTACTATTACTCCTCCTTACAGAGGAGAAAACCCAGGGTTACAAACAAGTAGCCTGTTTGGAGGTCTGAGTTCACACCTAGGCTATTTTATATGAAGGTCACTTCAAAGCCACACTGGCTCATCTAGCGTCTACCCCAGGTCTCTACACTGCACATCTGGAGGCCACTGTAGCTACTTTTCTTCTGCTTCACTTTCAAAGTGCAAAGTCTCAGGTAGCTGATGAATTGCTCACCAGAAAGACACGCTATTTTACTCAACTGGCATTTATGGAGGTTATTCTGAACACTAACAGAGACCAATTCTGCAACTGTTTGCTATCTATCTAGAGTGAATTTCTTGCATTTTGGTCTTGTCCTCCCATCCATAGCAACTGCTTAAACCCTTCAAATGTGGCTTCAGACAAGCAAGGCTATTGAGTGAAAGCATAGGTTATCCCTTTCTCCTCAAGGAGTTGAGGCTTGTGACAGCCTTTCTCAAGTGCTACTACGATCTGGGGAGAGGAACTCGAAGGCCATGGGCTGGAGAGTGCACTTAGCAGCAAGTGTCCAAAGACAAGAGGAGTGTTCTGTTTACATTGCATAGCCGCTTCCAGAGAAGGAGGAGCAAGGGGCGCCAGTGGTCACACAGGCCAACAGGTGAAGAGACAACATCCTTAGAGGCTGCTGTCCTCTGGTTGGGTATCCATGGCTTAGGATGTGGCCTTCATTCTACTCCAATATGCTACAAGGCAGAGTCTTGCATGGAGCACAATTATGGTCACCCTACTGGCTTTGGCAGGATATGAAAACTGACCACGGGCAGCATCTTCAGATTGCTTGTCGTGACAAAAGATTAATAAAATGTCATCCCATTAACACATAGATTACACCTATTGATTATCAGCTAAACTCCCCTCCCAAATTATTTTGTGGTGGCAGGGGGGAGGACCGTTGAGCCAGAGTATAGTGATAGCAATGGACATGGTGTTGGTATGAATGTTCCCCCAACCCATGACCTAGGCTGGTGCTGTGAGGTTTGAATGAGACTCTCTTGAAAACCAAATCCAGGAAATTGGGCCATAGGTTTTGTTTTTGATCACACGCTTGGGCAGGAGGAGCAAGTGCCAGCACATTATGTGTGAGAGTCCTTATCCCCTTCACCGTGGGCAAATCCCTTTCTGTGACTTTCTGGACATGTGAATGTGTCAGCCTTAATATGCTTATGCTGACAATCATACTAATTGATTAGCAGCCTGTGTGTTATTCCTGATCATCAGGCTGCATCTTACAGACATATTTGAATAGCTAACAGTATCACTAATCATTACTACTTAAACCTTCTCTGTGTACTTGATGGAGCTTCACTATACACACCTGAGGCAAGATATTTGATCACATCGCATGAAGATATGTCACCGTGATTGGTTTAATAAAAAGCTGAACAGCCAATAGCTAGGCAGGAGGTATAGGTGTGACTTCTAGACAGCGAGCTCTGGGAAGAAGAAAGCAGGAGGCGCCGGCCAGATGCAGAGGAAGCAGGACACGCAGGAGGAGAGATAAAAGCCATGAGCCACATGGCAGTTCATAGATGAATAAATGAAGAAATGGGTTAAGTTATAAGAGCTAGTTAGAAACAACCCTAAGCTAAGGCCAACCTTTCATAATTAATCAGAAGTCTCCATGTCATTATTTGGGAGCTGGCTGGCAGGACAGAGAAAGACTCACTATGCATACCCTCACACAATACTCATTAACTCTGTGAGCTATATAATATAGCATTGATCTTCATATGACCCAATCAAGGCTTGGGGAGGTTGACTACTGGACCTAAGGCCACAAGAACCATCTTGAGCCTTGAACACAGGACTATTCATCCTCCAGCCTAGGACAGCTGGCCAAGCCACTGGGTACACCACAATCTCACACACAACATGCCACCATTTCCAATTTTCTGAGCTATAGCTTCAGATTCAGTTAACTGTGTTCCAACCAGAAAAGGCAAAAATAAAATAAAATACTTGACAGTAATAACAGAACATGCAAACCCATCAGTATGAGGAAGAAAGCACTTAAAGAGCGCCGCCTGCCACTTATATACGCCTTTATTCATTACTGTTAGAAATGCTGACAACAATTAACTTCTACATGTTCTGCTTCGGGGTCCAACGGTCTCTCACACCAGGAGCAGGGTCATGGGAAGTTGTGCTCACACCCACTGCCTCACTGCGCTGAGGGCAGTGCTGAAAGTTCTGAAGGCCGGGTGAGTCCCCTGCACAGCCAGAAGGAGTGACCCAGCTTCGACTTCATGGCCGGCCTCCTGCAGGTGTCTAGCCAGTTCCTCTGCATCCCAGCGTCCTTGCTGCTTGGTGGCCACAAGGTGACCAACAATACGTGGATAGAAGGGTGTGGAGACACATTTCACCAACAGCCTGGCATCCACGAGCAAGTCAAGCAGCTCCTGGTCACATTTGGAGTCATCCACCTTCAAGAAATAAGAAACCTGTGAGTGGACATTTGCAGCCTTTTCTCCCACAATTCCCTGTGCTCTCCACGAGGTGATCACATGCAGTCTGCTGGCTTTCCGCATTATGCACATCCAGCTGAAGATGACCTATGCCAAACAGTGCAGGGAGGAAGTGAGCACCTTGAAGGTCAGAGATGGGACAGACACAGCTTCCTTTTAACACAGGCAGACAATGTACCAGACCCTTGCTTGAGCCCTGACTTCCAACAATCATATATTGAACCACACATCATGTTTAATGCTGCAGAAGCAGCACTTCGAGGAGCCCCTTCCAGTTCAGCCTGGGAAGTCAGCACTTTCATGTCTCAGTTTCACACAAACGGAAATTAACATGCAAGAAATGTTTGCTTAACACTGTAGTAAGTTGTAGAGCCACACTCTGCACTCAAGTCGGTCTTGACTTTAAAGTCCAAGCGAACCTAACAACCACATGCACCATTTTCTTTGTCTTTTCATCTATGTTCTTTATCCCCAATTCTCTCTTGAATGCAGAACCACATGAAGATAAATCTTTTCAGGGTAAGAAAGCCTGTCTTCCTGCTCTGGAGAGTGAGCAGAAAGGCACCAAGGAGCAGAGGGGTGATACCGTTCTCACTGAAGCCGGTGGGAGGCACAGGTCGCATCTTACATGTCTACATATGACTCTCCATGGCTTTGTTACTTTATTTATATTTTTACTGTTTTAAATTATCATTCCTTCTTGCAAAGAACTGAGTCAATATGGATAGCATATCAGAAATCATTACTGCCCTCTGGCATCATGAGACAGTTGCATGGCTAAGGTTCTATTTGCTGTCATAGTAGGTTTTAACTGTGGTTGTATGGACCTCAAAAATGATGTGGCATTCCAAAGTCAATTAACTAAATAATTAATTAAATCAATTCTATCAAAAAACTCTACACAGTGTGCTTCTTCCTGCCTATTTGTTATGAAGAAGAGCGGGTACTGAGAAGGAAGACACTGTCTACTGGCGCAGCCTGAGAGAAGCATAGATAATACAATTTGCTGGCTCCATCAACAATGCATCAGGGTTGTTCACAGCCTGACATAAAGATCGGCTCCAGCGCCACTTTCCTGTGACCTTTTCTAAAGCTGTTAGCCAGGCTCATCCTTCCTTCCTCCAAGCCCCCTACACACCTGACACACAGCTCTTGATGCTATGCTGTGGTGACCTTTCTGCTTCCCCTACTGCAGGGGATGGTGGAGGGATGGAGGGTACAAGGGTTTTACAGTTTTTCTATTTCACTACCCAGTGCAGTTCACATCGGTTAAATAGCCAAGTGAGCTGACTTCAGTAAATGCTGTCACAGTTTTATAAACTGTACAAGTATGTGATGAAGATCTTATTTTGGCAGCAAATCGATCTCCGATCCTAGGGCATTGGATGCTGCTATCCTGGCATCTCCGTGTCCTCGGGGCTCTTTCTCTGGCTTCTCATTTCACACACTTGCTTTGAGGCAGAATCTCACACGTAACTCAGACTGGCTTAAAACTGGAATTCACAGCAACCCTCTTATCTTGGGTTCTGGAGCGCTGGGGTTACAGGTACAAACCATACTTGGTTTGTGCTTTCCAAATTCATATGCAAATACTTTTGACCTAGTAAAATATCTAGTTCATCTCTACTGGGCTTTGGGCTTTTATTGCTTGGGAATACTATACAGGAGAGGTAACTGGTGTAAGAGCCAGACTCTCCTTCCCTATGAGCTCCCACCATGGCTGATAGGGGGCCCATGTGTCTGTAAGCTCTGTGGTTTCTCTACCTCACCACATCCTGCCCAAGCCCACCCCTGCTTTTCACACTTGTCAAGCATGAATCCTCATCCCACGGAGCTCCTGCATCCCCACCACATGCACAGTTCCAGAGAAATGCTCTCAGCATCCACAGGACTCCACTATGGTAGTTGTATCCTCACATAATGATGAACACTGTGTGGGTGCCTCGTGGTGGGTCTGTGTCAGCAGCTCAGCTCTGAGTTTGCCTGTTCTTGGTTTCCTTCTAGAACAGCAGCCCCTCCAGGGTGGAGACTCCATAGCTTGTGTTTACTCCATAGCAGCCCCCATGACTGGAGCGGCTGGTCACAGGATGGTCGCACCCCAGGATTTGTGGAACAAGGATGTGAATGGATGAATCACCCACAGGCAGAGGTCTTACTGTTTCACTCCACACGGTTATCTGTGTAGACTGCAAGCACATGCCCTCTGGGTTACTTTACATGCCATTTTCCGGTTTACCCTTCAAAATAAAGGCTCTACCACAGCCTCCAGGAGACAGCCTGCATGGCAGCAGGCCCTGTCAAATGTCTGCTAGAGCTCCTGGATGAGAGGTTGAGTCTAGGCCTGCCGAGTGAGAAGTCCTAGGAAGTGTTCAAGGCCAAAGGGAGAGAGCTCCTCTGGCACAGCTGGCCCCTCTCACTGCTCGTCCGACCTGATATCCATCACACGTGCTTCTGGTGAGTGGGGCTCTGCCTTCCTGGGAGCTGTGCACAGAGCAGCAGGGGGAGAGCAGGAGGAGCAGAGGCCTGTTGGAATTGAGGTTCCTTGCTGAGATGCCCCCCACAACCAGGAAAAGGAGAGCCAGGACCAAGAGTCATGGGCAGAGAGTCAGGAAAGGCTTGGGGGATTCTGCTTTTGCCTCTCAGGATGGAGTGTGGGAAAAATGGTAGTGACTGCTTCATTTCATCTCCTCCCGTGGCCTCCTGCCTGCTCTTAGAAGCACAGAACGGCTTCAGCATAGTGTTCTGTAAGGAAAATGCTGTGGAGACAATCATTCTGTGCACATCTGGAACAAAATGCAGAGTGAAAAAGTAAACAAAAGCTGAGCATGGTGGAGTCGGTAATTCCAGCTGTTGAAAGACAGAAACACCAGAGGCTCAAGGCCAGCCTGGGCTACATAGTGAGTTTCAGGCCATACTGCAAAGCAGAAAAGGAGGAGTGGTGATGAGATGGCTCAGTGGGTGACGGCTTGCCTCCCAGATCTGACCACCTCAGTCCCATTCCTGGCTGACTCCCAAAAGTGGTACTGTGACCTCCACACTGTGCCGTGGAGCGTGGGTGCCCTCATGCACACTTATAGCAAGAGTAACGACAGAGACAGTTTTTGTCTGATCCATTCTAACTCCTTTAAAGAGAAGCGCCGGCCAGAAAGGAAATGAGCAGCCACAGCCTCAGGTCAGCGCCTCTCCGCACGCCTGTTGCCTGCTTGTCTTTCATCAGCACGCAGCAGCCAGGCTCTCCTTTCACCCCGCACTGCCCACAACACTCTAGGCACTAACCGCATCGTATTAACTTGTTAGGCCTCAGAAAGCCTTTGTCTACAATTCTAACTAACGCTTTTAATGATCTGGTGCTGCCTACTACTGAGGGCAGTTTCTGTTCCTCTGTCTTTTGCATCCTCACCACTTATTGTTCTTGAAATTAAAAAGCAAAAGGAAAGAAACATACTTTGGAAAAGAAAGCAGTCTTCCAAGCCAGTATCTTAGGAGAGCAAGACGGCGACCATACCCCCCTTCCAGGTGCTATGAACTGAGGCAATCTTTTCACAAGGGATCATATGATATAAGTCTTCTCAATAATACTAAGAATTATAGGAATGTTTTTATGGTTTCCATACTTACATTTTTTTAATGGGTACGAAATAGCCTATTGAAAAGATGTCACCGTTATTTAACTTCTGCTAAGAATTTGCAGCTGTCTTAAATGGAGACTACTGAAGCACTACAATGGATACTTTCTATGCATATATTTTCTTCTTTGCTTTTTCCATGCTATAAATCTCTAGGAGAGATAATATTGGGTTATTATGAGTTGAACTGTGTTGTGTCCCTTTCCTGAATTCCAAACTTGCTCATAGCCCAGTTTCTACCCAACGACTGCACGCAGTGAGTAGGTTTAGTTAGAGACCAGGCCTCTCAAGAGGTGATAAGGGCTAAGGGGTGAGCTGGAGGCACCAGGATGGGCTTGGCTCCACTATAATTAGTGCCTTTTTGAGAACCAAAGCTGAGGACACACAGGAAAGCCAGGAGTTCCATGCCTGACAACAGTCACCTCCCGACAGAGAGGGGGCCTCAGAAGAAAACAAGCTGGCCATGGCTCTGACTTCAGACTGCTCATCTCTGGAACTGTAAGAAAAGCCGGCTCTGCTGTTGAGGCTGTCCAACTTGGAGAACTGTTATGGCTGCCATCACACACAGCACACAGCAGGGTGAGGCCTGAACCCTTTTCTGTTATGGATACACATCTAACCTGTCTGAAGCGTGGGGCAAACATCCAGGGCACGGTAGTGATGGCAGTGTGTGGGCATGCCAATAGTAGGTATTAAATAAAACAATGTGTTAATCTGGGAGCTAGGCAATGGTATTTCATGACTTCTTTATTCTGGATTCATGTATTTACAGAATTAAATTTCCCCCACATATTTCCTATCACCACTGTTGCTGTTGTTGACAGAGGGACTGGGACCTCCACTCATTTAATAGAATTTGGGATCTCTGTATGACTTACGTGCCAACCCTGGCTTTATTATAATAGACACTTTGCCTTATTGTTTGCAATTTCTGCTTTTGCTATACTTTGATATACAAAGATTTTTATATTTTTATACTGTTGGGAAACCAGTTACTATCTTATAATTTCTTTAGTTATTTTAAAATTTAAGTTTTAACTTCTCAAAAAAGTGTTTGTGGGTAATTTTCTGACTTTTAAAATATGCTTAATATGATCTTAAGTTCTCTAGGAATCGGTTTTGTCTTTTTATACAGCCTTAGAAAATCACATATCCTTGCTATTAGCTTAACTGGTGTAGTATGGGCTTGAAGAAAACAATATTGTTCTGGTTCTCAGTTTGGCTATGATTATAATAAGCATGAGCCAAGTCAGAAGGGTTGGTTCATTTCCCACTAAACAAATGACTTAGGGTGAGAGGCAGTCCTTTGCAGCAGAGATCATTTCTAGCCCTAGGTCTGTTTCTAAATGTCTGTGTGGCCTTGCAGGAGCACTCTCTCTATTTTCCATGTACCATCAGAAAGGCACAGGGTCTGAGGCCTGACAGTAAGGAAAACTTCCATGTGCCTAGCATGTGGTGTGCAGTTCAGCTGCAGTTATAGCAGACAAATGGAAATAAAGAATTTTCTAGAAGGGGAAAGACTCACTATATTTATGAGAAGCATCTCTCTTCCATGTGTTCCTGTTGGTGATCAGTTTTGGAGGCTAAATAAAACTCTGTAGATCTTGGGAAAGAAATGTATAGCTATAGGCAGAGTATTACTGTCCTCCAACCATTAAAGTTATTTCTTTAGTTCCTTGCTCAACAATACATAATGAGACTTCTCTGAATTCAAGCCTTTGATTTTATAGATCTCCATCACACTAAGAGTAATTACAGTAAAGAGGTAAGCTGCGCTCCAGCAGCATAATGCGTACGGGGCTTCATCTTGGTGACATTAGAGATCATTACTAAGGCTTCACTGTTTACTTAGGGAGGATATTTGCCTCTTCTTCACATAACACTAACACTTCATGAGCTATTAAAAATATTAACCTACAATTGCAGAAAAAGTATACACAAGTGTGTATGCTGCGGGAGCTACTTTTGCTCCTTCAGCCAATAGCCTTTGAGATACCAGCCCACTGAGGTGTGGTAGCTTTTGCTTTAAAAATAAGTGGCGGCAGCCCTCTCTCTCTCTCTCTCTCTTGCTTGCTTCGGATTTTGCTTCTGACTGTCAGAAGCTTTTCCTGGTCGTGCAGGAGGCTGTTGTCTAGGATGGTGATCTGTAAGTTTTTTCCTTTTAAATAAATAACCCTTTTATTAATCTTAATTCCAAGTTGGTGTGGGATTGTTTTGTTTTGTGACTTACTCCATTATGTGTACTTCAAATGAAAACACACGCAAGATAATGCCTGTATCCTGTATTTGAACATGACATTCTGATTCCACTTCCTCGGCAGACCGTGAGGTCTACATCTGGCAGAACGTCTAACATGCTTTCGCCATGACATCTGGTTTATCTAACAACACGGGGAGAGGCCCTTTGAGAACTCCAGCCTGGTTGTGGCTGTGAACAGAGCAGAGTGCTCGACTTTGGGATCCAACCACTGTTGTTTCTGAATCACTCTGCCCTAGAGATATGCCATTTAAACAGAGTGATGGGTGACATCTTGGTTCATCTTTACATATGTCTTGCAAATGTCTTCACTCTTTACACAGCATTGGGCTGAGCATGTAGTACTCAGTACGTCTGTCTACAGCACAGGTCAACCAGACACTGGTGCGGCTCAAAACTGGCTGTATAGAAATCAAATAGGTTCAAAATTGAGCGAACCAGCTTTCTAGCCCAGAAGGAAGCAGTCAGGCCCTGTGACATGCTGCTACAGACTCTGTCATCAAGACAGCTGCATGAGAGGAAGAACAAACAAACAAACAAACAAAACTGATATTAGGGTCAACACCAAAGAAGGACTCTGAATCCTCTCACTCCATGTGCCCGCTATCATACTACAGCAAGACATGACAAAAAGTGAGAGACAACACCAATGGTAATCACACATGAAAGGGACTACTGGGGAGAAACTTGGGGAAACTGAGGCATTAGAGGGGACAAAGAGAGCTGGGATCCTTGGTTTCAGTGGAGTTTGCCAACCCACACAGGCTCTTCTGAGCACTTCTAAGGTTCTCCTCCAGCTCAGGCACTTGCCACAGAATGGCCTGCCAGGTTCTCATGCCTCGATGCGAAGACGGAAGGAACACACTGGCTAGACCTGTGAAGTATTGCCATGGGAAGAAGGTCCCCGTTCACTCTGAGTCACTCCCCAGGGCAAGACTAAGGTCCATGTGCACAAGGTAAAGGGTGCAAGTCTTGCTTAAGGCACTCACAATGGCACAGTGCCCAGTGCTAGGGAAGTGGTCTATCCCCTGCCGTGCTTGACCTTAGCCTGGGGGACTAAGAGGCTTACAAAGAAAATTCAGATGGGTGACTCAGTGGCTGCTCTGATTCCATCTTTTTCAGTTCTGGCATTACTACACACTTCAGGGCGATTCCACAATCTCGTTTCTTTGTAGGTACCTTACACAACATGTTTTAAAGCAGCATGGCTTAGCATGACTTTGAATGTTAGGCCTGGCTGTTCACTGGCTGTTTGACTCAGTATCTCTCCTGTGAAAACAGAGCAGCACTGCCCAGAAGCTTAGTGAATGGTGAAGGGTTGTTGAGGAGACAGGGAATGAATGTTCTTATTATCAAACTTGGAAGCAAGTGGGACTTGAGAGATGTAGGCACGTGAAAGGAAAGAGGCCCTTGGTAAGGTTAGAAACATGGTTTACTCTTTTACACTAGGGGTCTGGGGTATGTGCCGGGGGACAGAGGGACTGGGAAGCACTAGGAGGATATAGTAAGGGGTAAGATCCACTAGGCTTCTGGAATAGTAAACAGAGACAATCTCAGTTCACAAGACTAGTAAAATACATTTGCTAACTTTGTGGATTTTGACCTGAACAGACAGAACTAGAAATCAACTTCAAGCATGCCAAGGAACAGCCTTCATGGTGGGCGCTGCATTGTGAACAAGCTCTCAATCTCGCCAAGACTGATGGAGAAGTCATCCCGCACACTATCACCAAGGGTTTTGACTAGTCATCAACAATACCAACTCAGGAAAGACTGTTTGCTTCCCAGGATAGAAGCTTCTGCCTATTTGAATAAGGTCACATGCTAAAGACAAGAGGTGTGCCATTTCAGAAGCGCTTAGAGGGAGAAGTGGGTCCCGCTGTTGAAGGGAAAGCTGCAGCCAGCTCCACACCAGCACTTAAGCATCTTCCCTATAACTGCGAGCACCTATAAAGCTGTCAGCAGCTGATAATGAACAGCGAAATAATACATGCTACCAGCAAACAAGTGCAGGCGTTTCTCCTTTCATAGCTGTGCACTGTGTGGACCAATTGCTGTCAGAGGATCCCTTTGCCAGATGTTATTTTTTTAATGTCAACAGGAACTCCTATCAACAACCAATAAGGGGAAAACTAAAGTTATTGATGAACCTTAGCCCTTACTAATGGACAGAACCAAAAAGAAGCAGCAGAGGTTTCTAGTTACCACTCAACAGCCAAGGATGATATTATATAAAAACAGCAGGCCAGGAGCACACAGTATTGCCTGCTGATGCTCTTTTCTGGGGGATGTATGAGATGACTCTTTCCCAGTGTTGGAGAACAATGACATATCATGATAACTGCATATTCATTTATCCAGATCTCTTAAAATGACAAAATTGCAGAGATGAAGAGAAGATTGTTACCAAAGTTTCTGAGGCTACAGAGGGCAGAGTGAAGGCCTGTGGCAGAGACACCATGGTTCAGGACTGCATGTCTCACGGGAGACCCACCTGCCACAGATTCCACACACAGAGAAGTGGGGAATTCTGGTGAAAGGTGAAAAAAGGCCAGTAGGCCATGTCAATGCTTACATTCTTGGTCGTGATTACTGTAGTTATACCAGAGTTTACCTTGAGAAAGATGGGTGACAAGGATCGGAGACCTTATTATACACCTCCTACAACTGAATATAAGAGTATGCAGAACATGTAGCATGTCTGAGGATGCCCAGACATGTACATTTTGGTGATGTATATTTCAGGCAAACAGTAGGCTGCCCTAATATACACGCACCTTAAGGTTGACTCTTATCACCGAATTTCTAAACGCGAGTGTCTCCACATAGCGAGTGACACATTCTAGACGTGTGGGTGTGGCTTTCAGTCTCAAGCCTGATGGGCCCCGCTGGCTGGTTCGCCTTCATGGCCCCAAGGAAACTCCCCACAGCGTACAGAGCAGTTGTAAACTCCAAGTCTTAGCACGATGCGGCACCTCACAAGCTCCGAGGACCTTCTTACGGAGAAGGCCCACTAGTGCCATTTAGTTCTCATTTACTTTCCCATTTTGATAGTGTTTCCAGCGGTGGTGAGCTAGTAGTTTGGGGTCCCTGCTCTCATCACAGTCCTGATGGATACATTTGAGATAAGGAATTTTGACAATGGGAGATGGAATCCTAGCCAGGAGTGTAACAGGAGAAGGATGAAGATGGAGAGGTTAGTATAAAACATCACTTCTTATTCTCTGTGAGACCTTATAATACCTAACCAGAGACTCAGAGAATAAACAGGGACTATGACTAGTTGATGGAGGAGGATGTGATGGAGAATCAGTCTAACTGATTTTGTTCAGTTCCATCTTCCTGGGTTTACAAGAAGGAAAAAAACAGGCTCAGAAAAAACTCATTATAATTTTCAATTTTAGTGAAGATACAAGGAATATTCCTACCAGCAAGGAGACAGGAGGCTAGCAAGAGGTCAACGCCCGAGTACTTCAGTCTGGCAGCCCAAAGGTCCTGCTGGTATCAGTGACAAGGGGCAGCCATTCCAAAGTCTCTGCAGACAGTCTTATAGTACTTCAAGAATACAACCGACCAAAAGCAATGGCTCTTCAATGACTGTTGTCAAATCCAATTTATGTAACATTTGGGTATTTTGCATTAATAAAACATTTTATCAATGTCATCTTTTCTTCTATTTCTTAGCTGTCTTCTGCAGCCAGCACAGCCCTCTGTTCTAGAACTCCTTTCTCGCTGCTCCCAAGAAGACATCTTAACAGGGAAGCAGCACAGACAGTAAAATGACAGAGTCCACTTGCATCTGTGTGTGTACACGAATGTGCACACAATGCTCACATGAAACAAGGATGTCTGTAGAGAAGGCTTTGGGGAAGGATCATTTGATGAAAATTTGCTACAACACAGTCCTGAGTTATTTAACTGAAGAATGCACATCTTAAGAGGAAGAGAGAGATCGCCGTTTTCCTCAGCCATCACAACAAGACAGTCAGCCTTGTGGGAGGAATCTCCAAGCCTGACTTAAGCATGCTTGTCTTCAAGGTCAAATGCTGCTTCCACTGAGGCTCAGGTTCCAGAGGACCACAGTTCTGGACTTCAGATGTCGACAGTGTGTGCTGCTAGGAAATGTTTCTGTCTGTGAGCAGCTACCACACACACCCTGGGAGATGGAAGCCAGCCTCAAGCAGATCAAATTTTTCCAGACCCAAATCCCAAACAGCAAGGCACCCAGGCCACTGGTTCATGCTACTGAGATGCTGTTTGCTGTTTCTCTGTAAAGATATATGTTACATGTGTCTGTGTTCTCAGCAATCAACTAGAGTCTGGATCATGGGAGAGGCTCAGGAACTGCCTATGAATCCAAGCATGTACTACCTGGATAGAAGAGAGGCACCTTCTATAGTCAGAGAATACTATCTATAAAGCAGCTGGGAATTATCGTTATTGTTAATGAGGATAAATGCACTACATTTACTTTTTGAAACAAGAGCAGTAGTAAATCAACTGGGCATACCTTAGTGACAGCTGAGATTTGCTCCAGGGCCAGGGCCTGTAGACTCTCATCTCCACTCTCCAACAGAAGCTTCAGGGACGGGAGCAGCAGGGACTGGTGCAACATCAGCAGGCACAGCTCCTTCACACCCTGGAATCACAGAGGAGGTGAGTTCCACTCAGGGAAACAGTGCAACCCTGTGCTGAATCTTCTGGATGCACCTTCACACGCCTCTGTTATTGTGTGTGTGTGGTTACATATGTGTGGCTATGCTTCTGCATATATGTGTGTATATGGATGTGTTTATATTTGTGTGTGCATTGTGGATTTATATTTGTTTATATACGTATATGTGTGTTTATATTTGTTTCTATGTGTGTCTATATGTGTTGTTATATTTGTGCATATATGTATCTATGTATTTGTACTTATATTTGTGTATGTATATGTATGTGTTTTTAGGTTATGTGTATATGGATGTGTATATGTGTGTATGTGTGAGCAGAGCTGCTGTCCATGTCATTCCCTTCCTGGTAAGCTGTGGCCATCTTTCCATGTGTTCAGACAGTGTATAATATCGCGTTGAGTGACAGGATACACTCACTATCTAGTTGTACGCTTGTTATCTATTGCAGCACGGATCTAGTGCTACAATTTATTCTAATTCTCAGAGCCCTGTTTTCCCTATAAATAAAATGGAGCCAACTGTATTTGTTTTGCAGTATTTTTTGTGTACCTGAGAATTAATATAAATGCACAGTGCTAAGCACACCGCAGACTTCATAGCAGCTGTCACCACTAATGATGCCGACATCTAGTTCTTATCTACTGAGATAGAGGACATCAGCACAATGTTTTAAAAATGTGTTTAAAATTCTAATGCTAAAGTAAATGGAATTCTTGATATATTTAAGATATTCCATCATCATGAAAACTACCTGTGGTTCAAAACAATGGACAAGTGTAGACCTGGATTTCATTCTTAGTTTTTAATTCTACTTGCTAAACCTGTCACCAGAGAAAAGAAATCTGAATAAGGTAACAGAAGATAATCCTTTACAATGAAGAGACAGAAAGCACACAACTGTTTTGACCACTGGCTACTTGAAGTATGTTGACTGTAGCTATGACATAAAGAACTGAACACTAGACCCAAGGGAAACAACGGAGTGGCCCATTATACTAAAGCAAGCCTACTTTGGAAAAAGAATGAAGGGTCACAGCCCTGCATAGGGCTGTTCTGTTGTGCTACTCCACCACAGCAGAGCAGAGAACC